>NW_024433848.1:0-2289 GCF_017639785.1 Mesocricetus auratus | reverse complement strand
ATAAATTGTGCTGGGCGGGTCTGGTTTCAATTTTCTTTTTTTAAAAAATTCATTTATTTTTTTATTATTTTAATTTTAAATAGCTTGTTTTACATGTCAATCCCAGTTCCCTCTCCCTCCCCTCCTCCCACACAGGCACATCAGCCCCCCCCAGCCTCCCACCCTATTGCCAATTCCTTCCATGCAGGGGATATCCAGAGTCTGTCATTTCACTCAGTGTAGGGTCCAGGCACTCCCCTAAGAGTCCAGGCTGAGAGAGCATCCCTCTTTTTGCTATGGGCAATTTTCTGAATAACTACCATTTGCATGTCAGAACCCTGCCTTCTTTCGCATTCTTGAAACACAAGACACTGGAGTCATAAAAACAAATAAATTTCAAGCTGTTCAACTGTTTCAAATGCGCCCCCTTGAGTTGGTAATTGATGGTCTTTTCCAGAATGCTCAGTCAACATAATATGGTAGTTGTTTCCATGTGTTTTCTGCAAGGTTCTTCTCATTACATATCTTGTCACTCTACAGGAACTCCAATTCTTCCAGCTTTTCTAAAAGAGAGCTGTCTTTGTCTGTAAGGGACCCATGTACTCCAAGTCAATTTCTATACATCTGGTGGCCTTGGTGTGCATATGAATTTCCTCTTCAGGGGTGTTGAAAATGGTCAGTTGTTGATCTTTCTCAAAAATTCATTTTACTATCCATATTCTGGCCTACCTTTAACCATAACAACTTCTGTTTCCAGGGAACACTAAAAATGCTGGGTATGAATAGTTTTGTGTATTCCTCTTTGGAAATATTTGCAGTTTTGATTATTGTGATGTCTTCTTTTAACATATAACGAAATGGAATCATAGATGTTTGAAGACAGGTCCAAATTAAAAACAAACACAACATAGATGTTCATAAATCTTATCACAAATAAAATTCAACTTACACATTGAAAGGGTGCTTCCAAGAGATGTGCCCTTTTAGTTGCTCAAATAATTTTTCAGTTTTATAACTTACGGAGCATAAACTACTGGTAAGGATGATATTTTGTATTTTATTTTTCCTTATCTTAATTTGTATCATCCTCTTACATCTGAAATATTTGTCTTGCCATAAAAATACTTTAAAATCTACTCCTATTTGATATGAACTTCAGAGATGATTTGAGTCTTCAATGGTCAATCCTTGAAGACTGACAGGTCAAAATTAAAAACCGACATAACACAGATATTCATAAATCTTTTCTCAACTAAAATTCAACTCATGCCTTCAAAAAGTGTTTCCAAGAGAAGTGCGCTTTTATTTGCTCAAAGCTTACTTGCTGTGCTTTTATGAAGCTTTGAAAACAGCTCCAGTTAGTTTCTCAAAAATTTTGTCACAAGAATCATGTCTTTTATTGAGATAGTGTCTGGTTGCATTAAAAAACAAGGCTGCTGCCCCATTCATGTTCTTGCTGGTAGAGCTGCTTAGTCCTGAACAGTGGACTACATGGTGCAGGATAAAGCACCCTTTGTTGCCCGCTACCCAACAGGCTTCTGGTTCATTTTTCAGACTTTGGTCAGTCTTCAAGGATTGACCATTGAAGACTCAAATCATCTCTGAGTTCATGTCAAATAGGAGTAGATTTTACAGTTTTTTATGGCAAGACAAAATATTTCAGATGTAAGAGGATGATACAAATTAAGATAAAGAAAAATAAAATACAAAATATCATCCTTACCAGTAGTTTATGCCCCGTAAGTTATAAAACTGAAAAATTCTTTGAGCAACTAAAAGGGCACTTCTCTTGGAAGCACCCTTTCAATGTGTAAGTTGAATTTTATTTGTGATAAGATTTATGAACATCTATGTTGTGTTTGTTTTTAATTTGGACCTGCCTTCAAACATCTATGATTCCATTTTGTTATATGTTAAAGGAATGGATCACAATAATCAAACCTGTGCAAAGATTTCCAAAGGGAAATACAGAAACCAAATTAAAACAGATTCTAAATTAAAAGTGCTGCATATTCTTCATTCATTTGTGGAGAATTCTTCATCCAAGGTTTCCCTGGTTTTTCCGTGAGTGGCCTTGCGACCATTTCATCACATACAGAATCTACTCTCCATTTTGTTGCAGCTGTGAAATCTGTCAAAGCAAAAATACTCTTTATGTTCTTGGCCCAGCATCATCCAGTGGCAAATGGTCAGAAGTTGTTTTCCCATCGAGCTAGATCAGCTCAATTCCTCCGGCCCTCTCCACACACTCCTGGTGTTCCCTTTGACACCTTGAATAGTTGACATAAGGAGCCAGGGAGGCTTGAGGCA
>NW_024433847.1:0-776 GCF_017639785.1 Mesocricetus auratus | reverse complement strand
CCCTCCCCTCCTAACGCACCTCCTCACCACACCCAAACCTCCCACCCTATCCCCAATTCCTTCCACATAGGTGATATCTATTGTCTGTCATTTCACTCAAGGCAGGTTCCAGGCACTCCCCAAAAGTACAGGCTGAGAGAGCATCCCTCTTTGTGTTATGGACACAGGAACTCTGTTTGTGTTCCAGGGATATACACTGAGCCATTGCCCAAGGTCCCATAGGTTGCCTAAGCCTCCTCACTGACTCGACAGTCACATTAAGGGGGTCTGGATCAGTCCCAAGCTGGCCTCCAGATGTTGGTCTGGTGTCAAAGGGTTCTCACCTGTTCAGCTCAGCTATCTCTGCTGGTTTTCCCAGCCCATTCTTTGCCAATTTGCTCATAGTTCCTCTCTCTCTGTCACTGGGTACAGGAATCTGGGTTTCTGGTGAGAAATTGAACTTTACTGCCTGACTGGGATTCTGGAAGTCAAGTATTACAGTCTAGAAATTTGCATCTCCCAGAGGCCAGAGAATGGCAATGTAAAAGCTGCTCTCTTGGGATTTCTTGGTTTAAAATCTTATGGAACAGTGATGATTGACAGCAACAGCAGTGTGGGACTAGTAGAGCATGCCCAGTTCTAGGCAAGTAAACACTGTACTTCAACACCATTGGATAATATTAAGTACCTGGAAACTTCTTTGTATGCTGAGTTGTCTGTGAGCTGGCTTTGTTATTCTGGTGATAATTTTCTGCAACTGTAATGCTTCTCTACCAACCTATACCCATGTATTATGA
>NW_024433846.1:0-53448 GCF_017639785.1 Mesocricetus auratus | reverse complement strand
CAGAACAGTCCTGGTGGTCTCAGGAAAGCTGCCAACATTTTCCAGGACCTCTAAGACAGGGTTATAAGATAGGTTAGTAACATGTTCATACGCCTATGTTGATCATGTGTAATGCCCACAATGGAGAAATTTTTAAATAGTATCAGAAGTTTCTGTAGGCTACTATTTTATTTTAGAGTCTGGTGTGGAATATCCCTTTACACTGTGTGAATATATGTCACTGTGATTGGGTTAATAAAGAAGCTGACTGGCCAATAGCTGGACAGGATAAGGTTAGGTGGGATAACCAAACTAAGGACACTGGGAAGACAAAGTGTAGAGTGAGAGGAGTTGTCAGCCAGGCATGGAGAGGAAACAGGAGGAGCAAGATAAAAGGGAGGTAATGGCATATGTCAGAATGTAGATTAATATAAATGGGTTAATGTAAGTTGTAAGAGTTAGCTAGTAAAAAGCCTTAGCTATTGGCCTAGCATTTACAATTAATATTAATTCTCTCTGCATTTATTTGGGAACAGCTGCTGAGATACTGAGAAACTCCTTCTACAGTCTGTTCTATAATCAAGTGTGTGTTTTACATAAGGATGAGGCAAGGTTGCTGTAAGTCCTGTTCTATGGTGTCGGATAACAACCTCTTTGTGTGTGTGAGCTTGTTTTGTTTTTTCAAGATAGAGTGTCTTAGTTAGGGTTTCTATTGCTGTGAAGATATACCATGACCACAGCAGGTTTTTTAAAAATAAACATCTATTTAAATTAGAAACAATCTTATTTTACCTATCAATCCCAGTTCCCTCTACATTCCAACCTCCCATGCCCCCATCACCATTATTCCACCCCCATCCACTCCCCAGGGATGTTGAGACCTTCCATGGAGTATCATCAAAGTCTGTCATGTCATTTGGGGCAGGACCTAGGCCCTCCCTGGTGTATCTAGGCTGAGAGAGTATCCTTCCATGGGGAATGGGCTCCCAAAGTCCATTTGTGCACTAGGGATAAATACTGGTTACACTGCCAGAGGCCACATAGAGTTACAGGCCTCCTAACTGACACCCACATTCAGGGGACCTGTTTCAGTCCTATGTTGTTTCCCCAGCTGTCAGACTCAGGTCCATGAGCTCCCACCTGATTAGGTCAGCTGTTTTTGTTGGTTTCTCCAGCAAGATCTTGACCCCAGTGCTCATAACTCCTCCCTCTCTACAATTGGATTTCAGGAGTTATGCTCAGTGCTTTGTTGAGGGTCTCTGCTTCTGCTTCCATCAGGTACTGGATGAAGGTACCAGGATGGCATTTAAGGTACTCATCAATCTTATTATAGGGGAAGGGCACTTTGAAGGCATAATATGATGGAATTTCTACAAAGTGCTTTCTTCCCCGAGGCTAAAAGCAAATTCTTAACCCTGAGGAAAAAAATCTCCCCAGGGGCAGGTGGAATGATTGCATTGAGAGCAAAAGTGACAGCCAGCTAACCTGGTGAGCTTTAGCTGGGATGTTGTCTGGAGATGCAGTTGACTTTCAGGGGGTGTGCTGCTGAAGGAACTGCATCTCCAGGCAGCAGACTCACTCGCAGACAAATGGCACAGTCTGTAGTGCAGCTGGTGAGGTGGCAGGTGGGACTTCACTATCCCTCTCTTAAGTTAAAGGTTGAAAGACAAACTCTGAATTTTTTCTTGGTTTGAATTTCACAGACACCAGTTTTAATGAGCTGACACAAAATACATAAAATATAAAGACACGAGAGTTCTGGCTTTGGTTTTCTAGACCCCAAGTTTCTGGATGAGCTATAGGAACCCCTCTGAGTGAACTAGCTTTGCCTCTGCATTTCTCTGTACTTGTTTCATAAAAATGATTAAAAAATTAAAAAAATCTTTTCTACATGAGCAGGTTACATGATTATAATAATATTAATTTGGGAATGTGCATAAACATTACATATAGCTTTACTACTACAATGCTTTTACTTACCAGCCAAATTTTCCTTTAGGTCTGCATAACCTTTGTATATTTTTTTACTGAACTGTAACATTCCACAATTGATAAATGGACAGTCACATATTTTTGCAAGTTTAAATTACTTATAATGTTTTATATAGAATAAAAACTGCTACCTACAGTTTTTGTTTTGGTTTTGGTTTTGATCATTTCATGGAAAAATATCCTTAATCCTGTACTTAATTAATAAATGGGAATTAACAGGGTTGCCACCTCTTTGTCAGTGTCCCTCTATAATGACTGTCCTAGAACTTGATATGTTGACCAGGCTGGCCTTGAACTCACAGAGATCTGCCTGCCTCTGCCACCACAGTTTGTGGATTACAGGCATAACTCCCCATACACAGCTTAAAGTGGATATACAGTGTAGGAAACAGACTCTTATTTTAATTGTAAGCCTGCCTTTTAATGGATGAAGCATCTCTCCAGTGGGCTGTCTAATAAAAGTATGGCTTTTGGGAAGGATTGTGTTTTGTCATGATGTATACGAGAAAGACTCACCATGGTTAAATTGTTTTTTCTAATGTGAGAGATCATTTACAATGCCTGGAAGCATTTGAATGCCTTATTATTTATAAAGGATGGTGTCGTAGTTCATTTTTTATTGCTGATAGAACATCATGACCATGCTAACCTGAAGAGGTTATTTAAATCTGAAGAGTTTATTTAAACATGAAGGGTTTATTTCAGCTTACAATTCTCAGGCCAGTCTATCACCAAAGGCATGAACTCAAGCAGGTCACATACCTGGAGGTGGGAACTGAAGCAGAGACTAGGGAGGAATGCTACTTACAGACTTGCCCCATTTTTACAGAAAAGTCATCCTGCTTTCTTATAGTACCCAGGACCACCAGCCCAGTGGAGACACTACCACAATAGGCTGTCCCCACCACAATTGTCAATCAAGAAAATGCCCTACAGACATGCTTACAGGCCTGACCTATGGAGGCATTTTCCTGATGAATATTCCTTCTTACCTGAGGCTATTACCTTGTGTCAAATTGACATCAAAACTACCCAGCACAGGTAGAAAATGTTGAGATGGGACAAGAACCTATGTACACAGTATAATATGTATTAAATTAATTCACACATAGAGGTTTTGTTGTTGTTGTTGTTTATACTACTGGAGACTAAACTCAGATTCTTTCTGATGTCAGGCAAGTACTCTGCCTATCAACCACTTCCTCTACTCTGATATAATTTGACATGAACACATTTTTATGAAGGTGTACACAGAGAACTGGCTTTGGCTTCTGAATAATAATTTATTATTTTTGTTAAATTTTCTTTGGCAATTTCATACACATGCATAATGCATTCTGATTACTTTCACCCCTTTTCTCTCTTTTGTCTACCTCTTGCTTCCGCTAACCCCCTTCCTCTTTAAAGGGCACTTTTCCATGTCCATGTATTTTTTTTTGTTTTTTGACCCACTGAATCTAGCCACTGCAAGACAATGGGTATGGAACTCTCCGCTGGAGTCTATTGAACTTACCAGTAGGTACATAACTGAAAAAACAAAGTCTTCCACAGCTCCTATCAATAGCCAATAGTTCCCCAAGGAGGGGTAAGGCCGCATGAATCCAGCCTGGTCTACAAAAGCTAGTTCCAGACACAGAGAGAGCCTGTCTACAAAAACAAAACAAAAAGTCCTTATATTGTAATGAAGCCAAGAGGTAATAATTATAGTGATTCCTTTTGTATCAAAATAGACAACCAACTCCATCACATAATTACTTAGTAGAACGCTAGAAAGTTACTCCCACAAGATACACATTCAGTTGAATACTAGAGTTAAGAAATGGCAGAAGTAGGGATTAGGGAAGGAAGCATGCTCTGAGAGACCACAAGATGAGGGGGTCATGAAATTGGATTTAAGCACCTGAGCAAACTTCCTAAAAAAGTTGTATAACAGAATGACCACTAGTCAAAAGAGAACAGAAGAATCTCAGAAGCCCACACAAAGTAGTTCATGGTAAATATTTAGATTTTAAGATCATTGTATCTGAAAATCAAGGTTGGTTTCTATGAGAATAAAAAATAGTTTTTACACATATGTGCAAACACATAGTATACAATGATCAAGAGTGTTAGAAAGAACTAAACATTAACTCAATATCAGAGACAATGGTAATTATGATATACAGATAAGGACCAGTGACTATGGAATGTGTAGGCACTTATTGGGAAAAATGCAAATATAGATGAAACTAATGCAGTCCCCCCCAGAAAGGTACATCAGTAAAGAATACCTTTTAAAAGGTAACAGAGAGGGACTGGGAAATGGACCCAGGGTAAGAGCACTTGCTGCTCTTCCAGAGGACCTGGACTTGATTCCCTGCACCCATGTGATGGCTCACAACTGACCATAGATCCAGTTCCAGGAGATTTGACACCCTCTTCTGGCCTCCAGGACACCAGACATGCATGAGGTGCACAGCCATGCATGTAGGCAAAATACCCATGCCTATAAAATAATACAGTAATTAAAACAAAAATTAACAAAGTTCTGTGGAAATTAGACATTTCATGTGTAGGAGTGTGAAATTAGACTTTCATCTCACAAATAAAAATAAATCAAAAGAAAGACCTATCCACATGACCTGGAAGTATAAAATCATTAGAAGGACAGATAGAGGAATCACTGCTGGACAGATTTGGGGAAATAATGTATTTATGTGACTCCCAAACACAGGAAACAAAATCAGAAATCAATGGGGTCACAGCAAAGCAAATACACCTGGAGCCCGGCTCTTTTTTTAAAGAAAAAAATCTCATTTTACATATCAATTCCCCATTCCCTCACCCTCCCATCTTCTCATGCTCCCTACTGACCCCCAAACCCACCCCCAACTCACTACCCAAGGAAAGTGAGGCCCTCCATGGGGAACCATCAAAGTCCATCCCATCATTTGAGGGTGGGCCTAGGCCCTCCTCGGTATATCTGGGCTGAAGGGTATCCCTCCATAGGAAATGGGCTCCCACAGTTCATCTGTGCACTAGGGATGAACACTGGGGAGCACATTATGTTAATTGCAATAAGCCAGACAGAGAAAGAGCTGCATGATCTGGCTGAAATTCAGAAACCAAGGATATCACACTCTAAGACACTGAGAACAGAACAGTAGTTTTCAGGGATGAGCGTTGGGTGGGAAGATGCTGGCCAATGATACAGCCTTAGGTTACGAAGAGCTTGGCAAGGAGCTGCACTGTATTCCATGGTATTCATAGTACCTAATAGGCACACATACTTGATATTTGTGGAGGTTAAGTGTGTTCACTGCAAAACTAAGCGAGTGAGGTAGCATGTTAATTGGTTTGATTAAACAATTCACACATGTATATGCTGCATGTTATAATGCCAGTTTAAACAATGTATAGAAATGTTTTTCCCTGAAACAGTGACAGCAAAACAAAAAGCAAAAACCAAAACAAAAAGTCCTTAATAGGGTTTTTTATTTCTATTCAGAACTTTCTGGATTTTTTCACTCTACAAAGAGATTAGTAAACAAGTTCGATTTCATATTAAATAGGGAGAGGTGTGACCTCCTCTGAGACAGTTGAAAGGAATAGTAAGATGGCCCTTCATGGTGCTCAGGAGGTGCACTGCTGACTTAGGGGTGCTCTGCCTCAATTGCTTCTGGCCTGGACACAAGACAGAGTGAGCCCATTTGCTTAAAGCCTTAATCCTACATAGTCTTCATCATCAAAACCTTGCCCTGGCACAACCTCCTTAGTTCTAAGTCCTTCTGAAGAGAGTTTACACTTTTTCCTCTATTCTCTCCCTACCCCACCCAAACCTACAGGAACTCATACATGCCCAGCTTCTGACACTCTTAATTGACAACTCTCCTGGTTGTTGATCTGCTCCCTAAACCAGATGCCAGGATTCCAGGCTCTGTCGGCAGAGGCTTTTCATTCTCTGTTACTCTGATTGTCATCTATATGCCAGTGACTCCTTAATATCTTCCCCTCCATAAATTATATCCAAAGTTCTTAAAAAGGTCTTCAGCTTTGGTCTGTGATTGGCCCCTCCCAATTCTTTAGTCTTCTGTTTCCCATCCTCCATGCTCTGCTATCTTCACCAGCCTTCCACTGTTCCTTGAAAATGCCAGATACAATCCTACTTTGTCATAGAGGCCCACTTCTAAATCCAAATGAGAATATTCTCATAAAAATGTGGTGTCTTGATCAATACTAATTTTTAAATGCTCTTATTAAAGGGATTCATAATATAATACTTCATTTCCCTGGACTATTTTCTAAAATGTAATGGAAACAATTATGGGATGAAAAGGAAAATAATGTAATTGAGTTCTGCAGTGTTTGATATGTACAGAATACCTAATAATGAGTAATTCAGCCAAGAGAATCCACACTGCTAACAAATAGTTACCTAGTACATGCTAAGTACGCTAAGCACTAACATCTACTTCAGCACCAGAGCTGGTTTCATCCTGGGTAAGTAGCATGGGGTTATATACTCATGGTGGCTGCACACACACACACACGTGTGTGTGTGTGTGTGTGTGTGTGTGTGTGTGTGTGTGTTAAAGAAAAACTAAAGGTGGACCAAATGATTTGCATGAAGGACTATAACCCCTGTGTCCTTTTTACCTGCATCCAAGGAAAGCAACATTGGTTGCTAAATGAACTTGAGAATACAGGTCTTACTTAGTTTCACATATCAACTAATGAATCACAAAGTAAAGAAACTAAGGGGAATTTGGAGATGGCTTCTCTAGTAAGAGCACTGGTTTTGAAAGCATGAGGACCCAAGTTCAAATTATCATGTGAAGGCCAGTATGACTGAATATGCCTGTGACCCTAGTACTGGGAGCAGAATGAAGACAAATAAATAAATCTCCAAGAGCCTGGTGGTTTGCCCGCCCAGCCAAAACAGTGAACTGATAGCTCTTTGAGAGAACCTGTCTCAAGGCAACTAAGTAATGGAGAATATCTGAAGTCCTGCTCTAGCCCCTGTATGGGCACACATAGGGGTTGCACACCCACATACTCACATGCAGGTACCAAACATATACCACACACAACCATCATTCTTTTAAATGTCATATCAATAGTTACAGAAGCCACGTTTGATAAAATTCAGCTTTCAGTAATGAAAGGGGGAAATTTGTCAGAATTTAGAAATAGAACGAAGCTGTCTGACAAGATGTGCCTATAAACAGAACTCCTGTCAGACATCATATTTTAGTGACCTGTTGAAAGCTTTCTAAGATCCAAATAAAATAATTATATGTTCAATCAATTTCCTAACCAGTGAGATAAGGCAAGAGAAGACTTAAAACTCACAAGAATCATAAGTAAGCAAGAAAAGTATTCATTCATAGATGAGATGACTGGGTCAGAGAAAATCCAAGAGAATTTTCAGATAGACTTTTAGAATGAGTAAGAGTGAATACCAACAATGATGAGTACACAGCACACATAACATTTAAGTTTTCTACTTTAGTGGTAAATATTGCTTAGAAAGATAAATATAATAATTAGAATAGATTTTCAAAACATCAAGTGTCTCAGAATAAAACATAATAAAATATATTAATAAGCCATAAAAGATCATCAAAAGCACAGCAGAATTTAATAAGCATGTATGTATTCAAAACATCGTATGATAAAGACACAAGTACTCCCCTAACTTCAGTAAGCATAATGTACTAAACATATAAACAACAAAATAAACATCCCCACAGCATTTTATGAGAGACAAGATGAAATTCAAATTTATATGGAAATGCAAATATTCAAGAATAAGAGTATTGAAGAAAAGGAGCTATGCAGGAACTCATTCATCAAATATGATTTGCTATAAAATAAAGCAATTAAAATTTTAGTAAGGAAGCTGGGTGTTGGTGTCTCATGCCTTTAATTTCAGCACTCGGGAGGCAGTGGCTGAGGCAGGTAGTTCTCTTTGAGTTTGAGGCCAGCCTCATCTACAAAGCAAGTTCCAGGACAGGTTCCAAAGCAATAGAGTAACCTTGTTTCAAAAAAAAGCAAACAAAAAGAAATAATGTTAATAAGGGAATGGGGGTCTCTGGAGACTGAAAAGATCACTCAGCCATTAAGAGCTCTACCACCCAAACATGAAGACCAGAGTTCAGATCACAGAGCCCATATAACTAGACAAGTCTGTCTGTCAGATGCCTGCAACCCCAGCACTGAGTAGGCAGTGGGGGCTGGAGGACTGCCAAAGTTTGCTGGCCATCAACAGAATTTAAGACATGCAAGCTCCAGGCTCAGCAAAGAGACCCTGTCTCAAAGAAACAAAGCAAAGAACGATCAAGGAGAAACCCAATGCCCCCCTTAAACTTTCTGGCATGCGCTTCTGTTAGGGTAATCATACACACTCGTGCAAATATACCACACTTATACAACAAATACATGCACACATCATGCAAATATACCACTCTTATACAACATATACACACACATATGCACACACACAAACACACACACAAAGAAACACACACACAGTCAAGGGAATCACAAAAATTGTTAAAAAATTAACATACATTTATGGATCTTTGATTTTGATAAGTGGTATCTTTTCAGTAAATGATATTGGGTCATGTGGTTAAAAATGAAACTTTTTACCATATGCAAAGATGCATTATAAGGAAATTGTATTTATTTCACATAAATATCAACTAATAACATAATTAAATCTTCTAGTGAATGAAATACTGTCTTCAGGGATGGGGGTAGGCAAACATTGCTTAAATATCTACAACAAAAAGAGCAGGTCCAAAGTAAAAAAATTGAGCTGGGGAGAGGGCTCAGCCTTTATAGGACTTGCTCTACAAGCATGAGAACCAGAGTTCAATCCCCAGAATTCTATGTAAAAAGCCAGCATGATGATGCTAACTTGTATTTCAGTATTGGGGAGGCAGAGATAGGCAGGTGTCTGAGACTTGTTGGTCAACCAGCCAGCTTACTCAGCAGTCTCCACATGCTAGTGAGAGATCTGTCTCAAACAATCAGGGGGATGTCTGAGGGAACTATACCTGAGACTGGCCTGTAGCTTCCATAAGCACATGCACACCTCACCCCACATGCACATACACACAATGAGAAAACATTTACAAAAGACTACATTAAAATGAAAGTATTCTACTTCTCAATGGCATCACAGCATGGCATTTCCAATGTGTCTAACCAAGAAAAAACTCCTATCAAAACACAGAAACTGCTACAGATGGGTAAGAGAGAGACAAGAACACAGAAGAATGGTTGGGGAGACTTGGACACTCCACACATATGTGAACATTCTGTAAAGATGTAGAAAGGTGACATCCGGGAAGAGGGAGGGAGAGGGAACTGGGATTGACATGTAAAACAAGCTATTTAAAATTAAAATAAAAAATGAAAAAAAAATTACTTATTATTCTTGATCAACCACCATTAACTTTTGAATCTAACATGCAAGTAGATGGATTTCACTCTGGAATTTTCTTACATGTAAATCATTTTCTCTGTCCTTACCCATTTGCCTACCTAGATTCTCACCCTCTGATTGTTTCCTGTTCTCCTGAAATCCTGGGAGCTTCCTTTTCCATTCAGGGACTTTACCACTTATAAATTCCAAACATCCAAACCAGGAGTGTGCCCTACCCAAACTCCGTGAATTTAAGTGTCCATCAACACTACTCATATTACATCATGAAGGCAGTGAGCTGAGCATATTTCAACCACATTCCACTGCTGGAAAATCTAATGCTACTTGCCAAGATACTCATATCCCAACCTAACTGCCCTTAACTGCTTACTGATAATTCATTTTGGTAGTATGATTAGATATTTATTTTTATAATGATAAAAATCTTGTTCAGGGAATAAAGTTGGCTATAGAGTGGATTGCTATGTTCCTGTATATCCTGAACTGCAGCAGACCATGCTTCACAAAAATGACTGTGACATGGAAGTAAACAAATGGTTTCAAAGACATCTCAACTGTTCACACCTGTAGTTTCAGTCATTAGGATGCTAAAGGTATAGAATAGTTCTCCAGTGTGAGGCAAGTCTTCTACATGAGTTGAAATACATAAAAAATAATGAGGAATCAATGTATCCTGCAAAATTCTATCCCAACTTCCAAAGCTCTGAAGAAGGATGATAAACAAGTATTCACCAAGAAGGGGGCACTATAAATTTCCATGCCAACTGCTAAAAACAAAATTGTAACCATAAACGGACAGAGCAGCTTAAGAAATATTTAATTTGACCTCGAGAAAAAAACATATATTTTGATTGATATTAGTACAGAAATCATCACTCCAGAATAATACCCAGACAAGCAGCTCCCTCAAATAATGGTGGGTCATGTCTCAGATGGAGCAATGTCTGTTTAATAAGCTTGAAGGCTGGCTGTAAGATCCCTACTTAATAAATGAGCACAGGAATGCACATCTGCAATTCCAACATTCTGGAAAGACACACAGGTGGTGAGGTTTCAGGTTATCCCAGGCTCCTCAATAGGGTATATGAAAGCCTGGCTCCAAAACTCCAGAGAATGTGAATAAAAATAGAAGTAAATGTTTGTTAAATTTGAAGGCAAATGATGTGCCAGGCAAGACCTCTCATGGTAGTGTAGGGACATGTCTCTAATAAATGGGACACAGATCATATGGTTTCACATAATTTTCAATTCACTAGGAGGAAAGTGGTACGTAGTGTGCTCAGATCCCAGTGGCAGATGCTCACCTGGGAAATATTTGCAGGAAGGGACAGAAATTTTTGAAGTCAGAATATATGTTGTGCATTTTTACGTGTTTTGAGGCAATTAAAAATTTGTCAGTGCTCCTCTTTGAAGAAGTAATTACTTTTCCTCTAGAATGGTAATGGAAAATGGAATTTTAAATAGTGCCCACCTGATTGCGGTCTGGTAGGAGTCTCACCTGTGACTTCACTGTTTAGTTGGTTCCCCGGTTAAAGGTCAGAGAAGTCCTGCGTATTTAACTGTTGAAATAAAACAGCTTTTTCATCAGTGTAGCTGAAGTCCCAGAACACTTTCAGCATTACTTTATGTTAAAGTGATACTGATACTCCATTCCTGTCGGACCAGACTGAACTCCTTTTCTTCGTGTTTTCCTGCCTATTCAGTGAAGTACATACTATGAAATTATAACCACATGAGCAAAACACATGTCTGTTCTTCTAGGAAGGAGGTTTTGGGATTGACATGGAATTGCAATCCCAGTTATTCAGTCTAGATGCTATGTGGTCCCATCAATTATGAACAAATGTAAAGAAAACATATGACCAACAAAATCCAATTGAGTAGAAACTGCTATAACTCTTATTCCTGACAGAGAAATAAATGTAAGTGGAAATGCCCCATGGAGCACCATGTGTGTATGGGAAGGCAACACACATTGTTTTGAGCATGGTGCATCTGTCTAGAATATGAATGTAAAGATGCATTGAAGTCAATAGCATCTTCACAAATGGGAGTGTGCATAACTCAAAATCGAATGGGTTACCACCTAAATCATTACTTAGGTGTTCCTGCTAAAAATGGAGCATTTCCACTATCACTGTTCTTAGAGGCAGGTATCAAGATGACATCTTGTATTGTTCAGAGGGAACAAGGTGTTAAATAGTGTTACAGATGATTTTATCTCAACAAAGTAACTGAGTGTCTTTCTATGTTTGATTATTTTATATTCAGTGTTTCAACCAAGAGATAGTAACATTTTAGAGTAATACAGGAACAGCAATTGGGGAGGGTTCTTCTTGCTAGGGTTCCTGTCTAGAGTCAGAACAGCTGGGAATGGTACACAGGCTTCAAAGTGAAAATATAAGAAGAATTAATTAAAAACCAAGAGAGAGATATTTGAGTTTAATCTGAAAATCAGGGACTAAAGCTGCTGGCTATGAGATATGTGATGTGTATGTCAGGGCTAGTGAGTAGCTATTTTCCAATGGACTGAGAATGCATGCCCCTAATGAATACTAATCTTTATATCTCTCTAGTGCTGGGATTAAATGCACTGGATCTGTTACTCTATTACACTTATTCAGTTTTGTGCATCCCCAGGGGTACTTGATCTCAGAGAGATCTGTCTACCTCTTAATGTTGAGCCCTAGGATTAAAGGTGTGTACCACCACCTGCTAGTTTCTGCCTGCTTAGATTAAAGGTTTGTACTTGGCTTGCATGGCTTGTGACAGTATTTAACAAATCATAAATAATATATCAGCATAGAAAATGTTTGAGAAATGATCATTATAAAGTGTACATGCATACAAATGGTTATATGCAGAATACACATTCAAATGTACTGTAGATTACAGTTAAAAGCAAATAGAAAAAAATCAATGCCCATTTGCATACATCCCTCATCAAGTTTTCTTTTTCAAGGACTCTATCCACTATTTTTCTATTTCCAAATCTGAAAAAGAAGAATGCATGATTAGATTCAAGATTTAACTGCCACTAACAAAGTTGAATGAGTAAAACAATTATAATGGATTGATAGCCATAAAGCCTTTGTGGCCTAAACCTATAGTTCTTCACATCACAAAGAAAGGCAAAACCCACTTAGAGAAGTAAATCCTCATTCGGGCTTCTGACATGGCTATATCTGCCAAAAAAGATACTGCTTGAATACAGCACAGGGATAGAGTGTCTTCCTGCAAAACCCAGAATTGTATAACGGACACAACACATGATGATAGACAATGAAGGAAATTTTGTGTTTTACTGCTGTTTTTACCAAAGCAAATCATTTAGGTGTCAGGACTGATGTCTGCCCTTACAAAACTAGGGAAAGTATGAGTCAGCACAATTTCTTTGAGTGTAATATCAAGATGTACAGCAAATACCTGGTATTAACAAACAAACATTTCCTAATTTCTGATTTATTGATTCTCCTTCCCATTTTTAATTCACATCATATGGTGAAGTTCTCCAAAGCTGTTTAATTCATTCTTTCTTTACATCCAGATAAATGACATCCTGTGTAAAAAAAAACTTTGGTACAGTTTATCCAACTATTATTAATTATTCATGAGGCATGGTATAATAAACCTGCACGTAGACTGTAAAAAAGATTACCGTCTAGTAAAATGATCCAAGGATGAACACATATTGTATAAATGAGTAAAAGTAAAAGACAAAATTGATCAAATCCAGAACTACAGTGAGAGATATTGAAGAATACAAATGGTAAAGACTTTTGGCCACTTTAGGATACTTAGGAATGTGGGGATTTGAAGGAATTTTCCTCTGGGCAGATAGAATTCTGTAAGATCAAGGCCACCCTGAGCTACAAGCTTTGATCCTTTGGAAATGAAACAGAGCTCACACAAAGGTAATCTCTGCACTTGGGATCCTACACCTTCAATCCCAGCACTGGAAAGGAATACATGGCAGGAGAATTTAGGTGCTCAGGACAGTCTGCATCAGTCTGAGGAGCAGTGAAATTGGGAACAGTATAGAATCATTGGATCACCCCTTCCATTTGACCATTGACTGAGGTGAGAATTCTCTGACGCCTTGACACAATTCTTCTCTGATTTTCAGCTTTAATCCCAATATCTGTCTTGTGTTTTTATTATTTATGTTACATATGTGTCCAAAAGTTTTGTTATGGAGAAATTCTGGCAGTGTCTATCTGTATTTTCTTGATTCCATTCTATTTACAAACGACCACTAAGATATGCATAATGTGAAATATATTTTAGTGTTGTTCATGGGATGGTAGCGTGATTCTCTGTTATGTGTTGCATACAAGATGATTTTCATAAATTGGAAATGTGCTTCTGATTGGACTCCAAGGCATTCAAGAACTTTATGTCTGGTAGTTTCTGTGCATGAAAAAATCTCCTAGAGTAATTGCCATAATTACTGGTTGTTACTTACAGAACAGAAGAAATAAGCTGAAAAAGAAAAGCGGGTCCTAGAATTGTGTCTCAATCCTTAAGTGTGCTTTAATCGACCTTGACCTTGCCTCCTCCCCTGATAATCTAAGGGAAGGTCAATTGATTTTAATCGAAGAAATACTTTTAAATCATTGACTGTTTATAGTATATATTAAAAATCTTTACAGTTTGGAATGCATACACCAATTAATATATATTTATGATGCATCCAATGCATTCATACATAAAGTAACCAGTGGAAAAGAAAAAAATACTTGTTCAGGTCAGGGAGGGCCCAATAATTCAATCACTCATGATTGCATTATGTTGTGTCATTAAAAGTACATGGGTTGTGGAGGAGTATAAAGCTAGGTGCCAGTCTAAGTCTGTCCCCTCAGTCATTAGTAAAGCAGCCCTGTGTTTCACAATATTCGTTGCTGTTGGGGCACATTAATAAACAGCTGATAACAAGAAAGACATCTTGGCAAATTCCTATAGGAAAAAGTAATTTCACAAAAATATTTTCAAAATGACAGTGACATTGCAGCAATCCTAATTCAGTGAATCTATATTCCACCAAGCTGGAAAATCTAAAATACATTATATATAATATGCATACACATAGATATACATACATATCCATGCACACACATACATACACACACACACACACATATATATATATATATATATAACCTAAATCCAGATGTATAAATAATTAAAGAGATCCAATGTCACCCTATGAAGTAGAAGCAGCAATCCTAGCACCCTCTGTAGAAATTGCTAAGTGGTCATAATTTTCTATAATGGGTTATCACAGAAAAATTTTATTTCTCCTTCAATTTAACATACAGTCTTGCTCAGTATAATAATCTGGGTAGGAGTTGGCTTTCTTGGTTCAGAATACATCTTTCCAGGCTCATAAGCTTTAAAGTTTCTGTCAAGTAATTCAGTATTATTCCACTAGGTTGCAGTTACAAGTGATTTAACCAGTTCTATGCAGTGCCCCACAGCTTTTCTCTAGTCTGTACTTCTAATGCTTTGACTATAGTATATCATGAAGTATTTATATATCCCATCATACCCATACAAACAGAATGTCTTCTTTTGGAGGCTCATAACCTGCTAAGTCTAGTGCTTTTCATCTATGCATCAGTTAGGGAAGATACATTGGAGCATGGAACACCTAATAGTGGCCACATTTTCAAGGAACAACTACTGCTCCATACCCTGGAAAACATCCATTGTTAGTAGCTCCTTGGTGTGTGGTAGAGCCCAGAGATTATCTACCCTATGTATGCTGTAATATTGGCTGACTTCATCTTTCATAGCTCTCCTTCAGGTAAAACATAGTTGCTGTGACTCCATCATTGCAGACATGTGATATTCAGGAAATGGCATTTTATAGCACCCCTTCCAATCCTCACTTATAAAACAAAACCTTCTTAAATATTTGTAAACAGCAAACTAGAAATTGTAAAACACTCTGTGCTGTGTTTATTGTGAGTGTGCTGCCCTTGTGCACATGCAAAGACTGGAGGAGAGTGGGTGTCCTAATTTATCACTAGGTCACTCACTGAACAGAGTGAGGTTCACAGCTGCCAGGCTCCAGTGATCCCCACAATCTCCTATTAAAGATATTCAATGCTATATGAAAAACAATATATTTATTTGCCAGAGAGAGAGAGAGTCGCACAAACCAGGAATTAGTAGCGTGGCTGGCTTCCAGGAGAAAAGGGAGAGTCCTTTTCCTTTCACTTCCTTTTATATCTACCTGTGCTAATTTACTTGTTCCTGCCCTCAGAGTGGATAGCTTAGTGGTGTTCACTCCTGCAATTCCCCTTTTAGTCTAAATAGAAGATTTAAATTTGATACAAACTCAAACATATACAACATATATACATACATGTTGGGGAAGTCCTGCGCATTTGTCAATAAAGCACTGTCTGGCCAATAGGGAATCTAGATAGGAGGGACTAGGAGTCCAGAAGGACTCTGGGTAGGAGAAACACAAGAGGGTAAGATGTAACTGCCATGGGGTAGGAAGCCCGGAACTATTCTCCGATAAGAAATACTTAGATTAACAATTATGGGGTAATTACTTAAGTCAGAGCTAGCCAGTAAGAAACAAGCAAGGCCAACAGATTCATAATTAATATAGCCTCCTGTGTGTTTATTTGGGACTGATGCGGCTCAAGAACCAGGCTGGCAGGAAGGCTTCTCTCAAAGAAAAAGCTTCTCTTTAAACATAGAGGGTGATAATTAATTTATAATCTACTTATCCTAAGCTAAACATATCCATTCCACCTAAATTCTAAACTTAATCTGAAAGGGATGCCTAAGTCTGAACACCTCCTTCCAATCCCAACACTAAAATAATTGTAAATTAACACTAACAGGTGTAAACTATCCTCTAATATCAATAGTAGAAAGAAGGGACATGGAATTCTCAAATTTACTTCCTGCTGAAATGGGACAATGACAATCATGCGGACCCATGGGAAGAAATTGTTAGAGTAACGTGAGTCTTAATTAGGTCAATTAGTCTCTGTTTGGCAGGAGAAGCTTGACTGAATTTCTGGATTAGAGTTCTAATTTTGATCTGAAGCTCTGATCAAAGCACCGTGTCAGTTCCTTGGTCTGAAGATGTGTCGAGTGATGTAGTTCCAAGCTGGTTTCAGGATGGTGCTTGTCAGGTGGAGTCGATGATGTGTGGCAGTTTTGATGTGTCCAGTCTAATCAGGAGGAATCGTGGAAGTGAATCCACATTCTCTTTCTGAAGCAGTTGAAGATCGCTGTCAAGAAATCCCTTTTTCTCTGGAAAACTGAAATATTGATGTTAGCACAGAAATTTTTAACTTTTCTGTGTATGAATACTGGGAAAGGCGACCCTAAGGAAGATATAATACAGAAAGTCTGGATTGCATTTTAACATTATTCTTGGGATTAAAGCAGGAGAGCCAATCCAACTCTAAAGCCAGCGTTAATTAGATGAATTGGGACTCAGGCATATTAAGAAGCGAAGGAATAGAAATTACAATAACAAAATAGAGAGATTGATAACACGTTGTATTATTGCATGTTTGGTGGTCCTTTGGGTAGCTATCCTTTCTTCTTTAGGTATCCATACACCTAGTATTTTTTCATTGTTCAGAACTAATTTTTCCTGTAAAGACACAAACAGAACAATTCTCTTTACTTTGATGAGATCTCCTTATACAAAGCATACCTTATAGATGAGCAGTCATCTTTCCTCCTCCTGAGACGTTTTCTGTTCTGATCGAATTTTAATTAATTTAGATGGGACCCAAAGGTTCTCTTCTCCCGTGGAAACAAAAGCAAAACACGTTCCCCATCGTAACACATATCCTGGATTACAGACTGAGGTCATAACGTCCTTTGACACCATTTGTAAAGAGAAAACTTTTCCTTGAGAGAAGCCTTCCTGCCAGCCTGGTTCTAGAGCTTCATCAGTCCCAAATAAACACACAGGAGACTATAGTAATTATGAAGCTGTTGGCCTTGATTATTTCTTACTGTCTAGCTCTGACTTAAGTATTTATCCCATAATTGATAATCTAAGGATTTCTCTTACTGGAGAGGTTTCCGGGCTTCCTACCCCATGGCATTACATCTTGACTCTCTGTGTTTCTCTTTTCCAGAGTTCTCCTGGACTCCTAGTCCCACCTATCTTGGTTCCCAATTGGCCCAACAGTGCTTTATTGACATATACATAGGACTTCCCCCATGACATTGACTTTGATACACGGAGATAAAGATAGTCATCAAAAATTAAAAAGCATTAGGGAAGAAATGAGTTCAAATACAAGGTTTCAAGTTAGGAGATACACTCAATCTTGCTGGGAGGCAAAAAACTCTGGGCCCCAACTAGCCTCACACAGAACATTCTTAGACTAGTTACCCCTAGTGACATTCTCCACATCAGGACTGCCATGCCTAGGCAGTCCCATCTCCATACTCTGCAATGTTATCATCAGGCAGTCTTCCTTCAGAAAGTTTCCTTGGGTTGTTCTTTTGTGGGACAAATGGATCTTCTGTGAGCCCCAAAACCCCTGTCACCATCATACTTAGAGGACTGGGGTTGTACCTTCATCAGTATGCCTAGGCCTGAGCCTCATAACTTTAAGAAGGGATGGTGAAAGATTTATATATATCCAGACCGGTAGACAACCACAACTACTCGTATGCCAACTCCTTCCTAAACAAACACACACAAAGTATGTATTTTGAGTCAGACGATATTGGCCCAATTTTTAGATTTATTTATTTTTATTTTGTGCATGTGCATGTTTACCTATATCTACGTGCTCTATGTGGGGGGCTAGTGCCCACAGGAGTCAGAAGAGGGTACCAGATATCCTAGAACTGCAGTTACAGATGTTTGTAATTTACCATGTATATTCTGGGAATCAAACCCAGGTCCTCTGCATGACCAAGTGCTCTTAACTAGTCAGCCATCTCTCTAAACCCTTGGCTCAAAATTTTGCCTCAGAAGAAAGCCATATTTTCTTCTAGGCTTACGGTGGGTTTTTAGCAGTTTACTCAGTTGGGAAAGAAAACTGGAAGTCTTAATTGTTCAGTCAAATTGAACCTCTGTGCTTTTGTGTGCTGGCAAAACACTGGGTTCCACAGTTCAGTGCTACCTCAGGTTTGCCTGCTTTTGTCTGTCCTCCACTTTCGAATCTGGGGTAATTGCCCTGATGACTCCCCTGTAGGTTTGTACTTGTCTCGGCTGTCATGTAGAATAGCTTCTAGCACCTGGGCACCCTATTCTGTGTCCTGTCTGTCCCCACGAATTTATTTTTATCTGTGTAAACTTAGATATGTCCTTAAGGACCCATGGTGCTTTGGTCTAGGGAGTCTTTGGGGATAACGTATTGAATTTAACACTGGGGTAGCTCATATCTGCAATGTCTCATTGGTAAAGGCCTGTTCCTGTTTGGCTGTAACAGGAGGTGGTAGCACTTAGAAGAGGTGACACAGTGGGAAATGGAGCTTAAAGAGGACAGAGGGACCACATCCTTCCCCTCTGTCTTTCCTTCAGTCCCTTCCTTCTTCACCAGTTCTCTCAGTGATGTGCCATATTTACCATAGCACTGAACCGGTCATGGAATTAACCTAATGAGCTCCAAACACGGTAAACCTTCTATCTTTTGACAGCGTTTCACCTCAGGTGTTCACAATAGCAATGGCAACTGCTGAGAGAACAGCATAGATAAGAGCTATTTCAAGCCTTCTTTAACTGGATGCTGGCACACACTTTTTTCACCACAGATCTCAGCAGGTTGAGGCTATCGTGGGATAGTATTTCAGTTGAGCTTCCTGGCACATTGTGTGTGTGTGTGTGTTGTTTCTGTTCTTCCATCATATAACCTCCAGATTATTCTGCCCTCTTCAATCCATCCGGAGAAGATAGTGACTTTTCAGTTGTATTGTGGGCTCTGAGGTAGCACTGGAGACCAGACCTGCTTGTCTGAAACATGGCCTGTATTAAAAACTAACGATGTAGCCGGGCATAGGTGGCGCACGCCTTTAATCCCAGCACTCAGGAGGCAGAGGCAGGCGGATCTCTGTGAGTTCGAGACCAGCCTGGACTACCAAGGGAGTTCCAGGACAGCCTCCAAAGCCACAGAGAAACCCTGTCTCGACAAACCAAAAAAAAAAAAACTAACGATGTCTGACCAGTGACCCAGTAATTCCCATTTAAATTGAACAGGGAGTCAGAAACCATGTTCAGACAAAATAATCATTAAAGTATGAACATTAAATGATGCTTTGGGGAGGACACAAAGTAGGAAAGATGGTTAGGAGGGATGGGATTGACTCAAAGTTTGAAACTAAAGAAGCTTTTCAAGAAAGACATGTGGATTGCTCATGGAGAGACACCCCAGGCAGAAGAGATAGCAAGTGTAAAGGCGCTGGGGCAGGCATATGCTTGCTGTGTTTAAGGAACCAGGAGGGTTAAGCAACTGGGGTACGCTGAGGAAGGAAATTGAGTATATACAGATTGCGTAGGTTTATAGAGCCTAAGGAATGTTTAATGAGGAATGTATATATTGTAGCTTAAAACATAGTGACTCACTGAACTAGGACAGAAGGGCAGAGAAACTTGTGGCACCCATGTGGTACACGGCCCAGATCTCAAAGAATACTGCAGGATTCCACCATCACATTCCTTAATAGATTCCAAACCTGACACAGATGTAGCTCACGCCAGTGAGAGAGCCATGGGATTTAGATCTGCAGAACAGGCCTGGTGGTCTCAGGAAAGCTGTCAACATTTTCCAGGGCCTCTAAGACAGGGTTATAAGATAGGTTAGTAACATGTTCATATGCCTATGTTGAACAGGTATAATGCGAACAGTGGAGAGAGTTTAAATAGAATCAGAAGTCTCTGTAGGCTACTATTTTATTTCAGATCTCGTCTGGAATATCCCTGTACACTGTGTGAAAATATGTCACTGTGATTGGGTTAATAAAGAAGCTGACTGGCCAATAGCTGGACAGGATAAGGTTAGGTGGGATAACCAAACAAAGGACAGTGGGAAGAGGAAATGTAGAGTGAGAGGAGTTGTCAACCAGGCATGGAGAGGAAACAAGAGGATCAAGATAAAAGGTAGGTAATGCCATATGTCAGAATGTAGATTAATATAAATGGGTTAATGTAAGTTGTAAGAGTTAGCTATTAAAAAGCCTTAGCTATTGGCCTAGCATTTACAATTAATATTAAGTCTCTGTGCATTTATTTGGGAACAGCTGCTGAGATACAGAGAAACTCCTTCTACAGTCTGGTCTATAACCAAGTGTGTGTTTTACTTAAGGATGAGACAAGGTTTCTGTAAGTCCTGTTCAATGGTGTCGGATAACAACCTCATTGTGTGTGTGAGCTTGTTTTGTTTTTTCAAGATAGAGTGTCTTAGTTAGGGTTTCTATTGCTGTGACGATACACCATGACCACAGCAGCTCTTTTTATTTTACCTATCAATCCCAGTCCCCTCTTCATTCCAACCTCCCATGCCCCACCACCATCATTCCACCCCCATCTACTCCCCAGGGAGGTTGAGACCTTCCATGGGGTATCATCAAAGTCTGTCACATCATTTGGGGCAGGACCTAGGCCCTCCCTGGTGTATCTAGGCTGAGAGAGTATCCTTCCATGGGGAATGGGCTACCAACGTCCATTTGTGCACTAGAGATAAATACTGGTTATACTGCCAGAGATTGCCCAGGCCTCCTGACTGACACCCACATTCAGGGGGCATGGTTCTGTTCTATATTGGTTCCCCAGCTGTCAGACTCAGGTCCATGAGCCCCCACCTGATTAAGTCAGCTGTTTTTGTTGGTTTCTCCAGCATTATCTTGACCCCTGTGCTCATTACTCCTCCTTTTCTACAACAGAATTCCAGGAGTTCTGCTCAGTGCTTAGCTGAGGGTCTCTGCTTCTGTTTCCATCAGCTACTGGATGAAGGTTCTAGGATGGCATTTAAGGTACTCATCAATCTCATTATAGGGGAAGGGCATTTAGGGTAGCCTCTCCAATATTGCTTACATTCTTATTTTTTTTTGGTTTTACAAGACAGGGTTTCTCTTTATTGTTTTCGAGGCAGTAGGTCCAGCCTAGCTTCGAACTCAAAGAGATCTGTCTGTCTCTGCCTCCCGAGTGCTGGGATTAAAGGCATGTGCCACCACCACCAGGCTTGGCTTAGATTCTTAGTTGGGGTCATCCTTGTGGATAGCTGGACATTTAACTAGTGACAGATTCCTCTTTAAACCTGTAAAGATTCCCCTATTAAGGTATCTCTTGTTCTCCTCTATTCATTCCCCAACTCATTCTACCGGCTCCCTCCTGTCCTCCTCCCCATTCTTCTTCTCCCCTTCTCTTTCTGCTACCTCCCCTCTCCCCTGTGCTCCCAATTTGCTCAGGAGATCTTTTCCCTTTTCCACTCTATGGGGGACCCTGTATGCCTCTCATAATGTCCTCCTTGTTTTCCTAGCTTCTCTGGAGGTGTGGATCAGAGGCTGGTAACCCTTTGTTCTATGTCTTTGTTCTTTGTCTTTCTGTGACTTTGTTACCTCACTCAGCATGGTTTCTTTTTTTATTTTTATGTTTAAATATAGATTAGAAACATGGTTGTTTCACAAGTCAGTTCCAGGTCCCTCTCCCTTTCCCTCCCCTCCTCCCGTGCCCTCACCCCAACTCCCCCATTATACCCTCATTTTCCCACGGAGGGTGAGGCCCTCCATGGGGGTGTCTATAGTCTGTCATTTCATCCAGGGCAGGGACTAGACCCTCCCCCAAGAGTTCAGGGTGAGAGTGCATCTCACATTGATGAATGGGAGTCCAAAGTCCATTTGTATACTCAGGATAAATACTGATCTCCTGCCCAAGGCTCAATAGATTACCTAGGCCTCCTCACTGACACCCATGTACAGGGGGTCTTGATCAGTCCAATGTTGGATTCCCAGGCATCAGCCTTGGATTAAAGTAGTTAACCCTTGTCAGGTCAGCAGTTTCAGGAGTTAAACCAGCACAGTCTTAACTCCTTTAGTCATCAGTCTTCCCTCTCTGTTACTGGCTTTCTTCAGTTCAGCTCAGTACTTAGCCGTGAGAGTCTGCCTCTTCTTCCATCAGCCACTGAATGAAGTTTCTGTTTACCAGACTCTCTGGCCATGTGACTGTAGGCTGGCCCTTCCCAGATCTATGTCTAAAATCCATATATGAGAGAGTGCATGCCATGTTTCTCTTTTTGTGACTGCGTTACCTCACTCAGGATGGTTTCTTCTAGTGTCATCCATTTGCCTGCAAATCTCAGGATTCCATTGTTTTTTTATGCTGAATAGTACTCCATTGTGTAAATGTACCACATTTTCTCTATCCACTCTTCAGTTGAGCGACTTCTAGGTTGCTTCCAAGTTCTGGCTATTACAAATAATGCTGCTATGAACATAGTGGAACAGACATCCTTGTTGTATGAATGGGCATCTTTTGGATATATGCCAAAGAGTGGAGTTGCTGGGTCTTGTGGTAGGTTTATTCCCATTTTTTGAGGAATCTCCATGCTGATTTCCAAAGTGGCTGAACCAGTTGGCACTCCCACCAGCAATGGAGGAGTGTCCCCCTTTCACCACATCCTCTCCAGCATAAATTTTTCATTGGTGTTTTTGATTTTAGTCATTCTGACAGGAGGGAGATGGTATCTCAGAGTTGTTTTGATTTGCATTTCCCTGATGGCTAAGGATGTTGAACACTTTCTCAATTGCCTCTCAGCCATTTTAGACTCCTCTATTGAAAATTCTCTATTTAGTTCTGCAGCCCACTTTTTAATCGGATTCTTTGGTGTTTTGGAGACTTGCTTCTTGAGTTCTTTGTAAATTTTGGAGATCAATGCTCTGTCAGATGTGGGGTTAGTGAATATTTTTCCCATGCTGTGGGATGCCTTTTTGTCTTGCTGACTGTGTCCTTTGCCTTACAGAAGCTTCCCAGTTTCAGAGTTCCCATTTATTAATTGTTGATCTCACTGTCTGTGCTACTGGTGTTACGTTCAGGAAGCTGTCTCCTGTACCAATTCGTTCAAGGGTACTAGCCACTTTCTATTCTAAGAGGTTTAGTGTGGCTGGATTTATGTTGAGGTCTTTGATTCATTTGGATTTAAGTTTTTTACATGGCGATAAACGTGGATCGATCCACAGTGTTCTAAATGCCAGCCTCGAGTTATGTCAGCACCATTGTTGTAGATGCTTTCTTTATTCCATTGTATATTTTTAGCTTCTTTGTCAGAGATCAGATGTCCATACGTGTGTGGGTTAATATCAGTGTTTTCTATTCAATTCCATTGGTCTACCTGCCTATTTTTGTGCCAATACCAAGCTGTTTTCAGGACTATATTTCTATAATAGAGCTTGAAGTCAGGGATGGTGATGCCTGCAGACGTTGCCTTGTTGAACAGGGTTGTTTTTTATGTATCCTGGGTCTTTTGGTTTTCCATACAAATTGATTATTGTTCTTCCAAGTTCTGTGAAGTATTGTGCTGGGATTTTAACGGGGATTGCATTGAATCTGTAGAGTGCTTTTGGAACTATTGCCATTTTTACTACATTGATCCTACCAATCCAAGAGCATAGGAGATCTTTCAATTTTCTGAGGGTTTCTTTAATTTCTTTCTTTAAAGATTCAAAGTTCTAGCGATACAGTTTTCACTTGTTTGGTTAGCGTTACCCCAAGTTATTTTATGTTGTTTGTGGCAATTGTAAAGTGATACGTTTCTCTGATTTCTTTCTCAGCCATTTTATTATCTGTATATAGTAGGGCTACTGATTTTCTTGAGTTGATCTTGTAGCCTGCCACTTTGCGGAAGGTGTTAATCAGTTGTAAGTGTTCCCTGGTAGAGTTCTTTGGGTCATTTATGTAAACTATCTTATCATCTGCAAATAGTGAAAGTTTGACCTCTTCATTCCCAATTTGTATCCCCTTGGTCCCATTTTTTTCATATGGGTCTGGCTAGAACTTCAAGTACAACGTTGAAAACATATGGAGAGAATGGACAGCCTTGATTTGTTCCTGATTTTAGAGGAATTGCAGTAACTGTCACTGGACAATAGCCTGGGCACACATCCTTTTGGAGGACAGGGTCTGGGATTCCAGGCAGACAGGGGTTCCCCTTTGTTTGGAAAGGCTGAGAAGGAGGTCTCATCCTGGGCAAGTTGAATCCTCCTGTATATCCATCGCCATTTCCCCTTCTAGAGATGCCCACATCAGCAACACATCTGCCTGCTTCCATCAATCCAAGGAGGCATGCATTTGCAGATCCAGAGCTTGAAGTACATTAACCAGGAGTTATGCCAGCTACTCTGGCACCAGAACCAACTTGTGCACCAGAGCCAGAGAGTCCAAACACCACCAGAAGATTCTGTGACATCTCTGCTGTTGCAACCAGATGTGAAAGCAGCTTTTTAGCCAGCACACCGGTGAACTGCTGTGGATCCTCTTTGTATCACCATGTCAGCAGACACAGTGCAACTTTCACTTATCCCACCTTCTATCAATGGGTCTCTCTCTCTGGGGAATGGCCTGCCACCCTTTCTCCTCGTTTCCCATCTATATCCATTCTGCAGACAGCACAAGTTCTGTATTCCTCCACAGAGTCACATCCTGATTTCCACTATGCTCCATTCCCACCATCACAACCAGCTCCCCCTCCCCCGAGAAATAGCCTCTTTACTCTTCTGGCTCTTTTCAACATTGTGTGAAGTATCGGTTTTAATAAATTATTAGTGATTTATTTTCATTGTCTTAATTAAGGTTATGATGTCCACTCAGCATGCTTGTACATGGGTTAGCAATGTCCCCAAGCAGATACGTGAGGCCATACTGGAGAGAAGAGAGGCAAAATCCCCTGATTTCCCAGAGACCAGGAGAATGCCTGAGAGTGTTGCTAGAAATACAGAGAATTGAGGCTAGCTGTCATTTACTGTGTTCCTAGGAGCTAGGGTCATGTGTTTAGAGGTCAGGCTGCCCAGGTGTCCTTCAAACAGGTTTCTGCTTTAGTTTCATTCTCCTTACACTAGGTAGCAGTACCATTTTAGGGTTAGATGAGGACAAATGTAATGTCATGAGATGCCTGATTCTCATGAGTGCAAGCTGGACACATACCCACCATTGCCCATATTCAGTACACTATTTGAAGAGTGAGTGTCTGGAGTTCTCAGGAGTGTTTCATGCTACTGATGATGCTTAAACCATGCTCATTTTCTTGAAATATTGCCTCACTTTTCCTCAATTTTGGGGACAGTCTGTGAGTTACGATGTCAAGATTTTAGTTATATTTCCTCCAGTGTTTATGGTTATGTCCAACAAACAAGACAACAGAACTTACCATGCTTCTCTGGCTCTCTTAGGACAATTCCAATGGTGACTACAACCTATTGATGCCCCAAATATGTCACATTGGATATCTAAGGGACTTTTCTTTCCAGTGAGGCCAGTCAGGGTGTCCAGAACTTCTAAAGGTTGCATATCTGCTCACTGTAGTTTCCTAGGAATTAAGGGATCCCACCCATCAATCACCATGGCATTTTTCATAGGGGGAAAATCCTACAAGCCTCAGCTAGGTAACATAAGTGACCAGACATCAGAGAGTCCATATAACAGCTTGGGGGTTGAATTTCAGAAAGGTCTGTGTAGGGCAAGAAAGGATGGAGTTATGTAGTTGTTTAGAAAGTCAGCTGAGAGCCCTTCATCCTGAGTGGTTTTGTATCAATCTTCCTAGTGAAACAGAAAGTCAAGAATGTGCCAGTCCTCCACAGCAGGGGCAGTGAACTAACTGCAACAAGATTGTACAGGAAATTTAAGATGGTAAAGACGTGTGTGTCCATACACAAACAGACAGGGAAACTGCTCTTACAGGTCATAGATTATTATGTGGAAAAGACTGGACCTCCATGAGATCTCAGTAGAGCTAATAAGGGACTGCTGAGCCATAATAATGAATAATGAATAAAAAGTGAATCTTTAATCTTTATCAGTGAAAGAGCTAAAAATGAAAACATCACAAATTGACAACAATGAAATAATACAAAAGATTATATTTTAAACATACACAGTGAAAACCAGACATTTCCAGTATAAGCTTTGTACTACCTGAAGCATAATACAGAGACTGTATTACTCTGCTCATGAGCTGAGAGGCTCAGTTATCTCTCCAGTTGCCATTATTGTTAAAGTTGGCATCATCATTGCTGTGATTAAGCACTTGCCAGCAGTATAGTGGGGAAAACTGAGTTGTCCCTCAGTCATGATGACTGAGAAGAGAATCAGGTGCTTGGCTGGCTTTCTTCTGTGATTCTGTCCAGAGCTCAGACCAATGGGATAGTACAGTGCACATCCAGTGTGGATGTTACTTCAACAGTGAATCCTCCATAGAAGAGTCACCACAGGACACACACTCAGTTGTACATCACCAATCTCTTAGTCTTTCCCAAATTCACGTCTTTGTACAGTGAATACTCACCAGCTCACTTACTTACCTCCGTCTACCATTCAATGTAGACTTACTGTAGTCAAACCTGACTGCTGTGGTTTCTCCTTGCCAAACACTCAGGATCAAAGCAGCCCACAGACATACTTCTTCCTGCAGAACAGAGCAAAGAACCCATTTAACAGCTGGAAAGGGAAGAAACCTCGGAGACAAAGCTCTGAAAAACCCTAGGTAACACCCTTGCTGCTCTTCAGCAGCTTCCTGGCACAGGGCTGCCTGATAACTTTGAGAAATAGGCCAGTGTTGCAGCCCTTTCCTAGCATGTGTGAGAGAGTACCTGTCATCGATGCCCAGCACTACAAGAAAAAAAATAGTTTTCAGATATGTGTCTGTCACTCTGTCACTTCCTAATTTTAGGAATTATCTGTGGTACATCCTCAAGCTACAAATCCTTAAGTCCCTGAATTCTGTGAAATTTAAAGTTCTATATTTTTCATTTAATAACTTGAAATGGTGAAAGCACATTATGAGTCAAGTGGTTGTGCTTATAATGGACAAAACACACTACACAGGGATATATTGTACCAGGAAGATAGTTAGAAAAGAACCAGAGTGGAGTTTATATGTAAATGATTTTAACATTAAGCAGATGTCATTGTATCTGATTCTTTTCTGTTGCTGTGATAAAACATCAGGACCAAGGCAACTTATAGAAGGGTTTACCTGGGGTTGGTTTCCAGGGGAGACTAGTGCATTCTGTTGTGGATGAGGTGTGGCAGCAGGAACAGGAAGTTGAAAACTGACATCTTGAACTGCAAGTAGGAAGCAGAGAGAGCAAACTTCAAGTGATGGAGGGTTTATAACCTTAAGCCCACTCCAGTGACATCTGCCTCCATCAAGGCTTTGCAACTTAAACCTCCTCAAATAGCATCACCACCTGAGCCTTCGTATTCAGCATCTGAGACTCTGGGGACACTCATATTCAATCAACCACAGTTTGGTAATGGTATAGGCTGCATCAATGTACACATTATCCAAAAAGTGGTAGGGATTGTTATGTCAGTCTGGTGGGAACCTGGCTGTAACTGAGTCAACGCAAGCTACCATAATTTGGTTAACAATGCTATGTGTAGTATCAGCATCATAATCACCAACATTATCACCCATCACATTAATACATTTAATTGATATTTGACTGAATTCAGTTAATACATTGGTCATTGATTCTTTAAGAACAAGAGTTAATCTCTGGTTGAAAGGTGCAGGATTGTGGAGTGTGGAATCAGGGAACAGGTTCTCTGACTGCCCCCTTTGTACCTTCTCCTCCCCTTCAGCTTAGCTTATACTAAAATAGAGCAGAGGAGAACCAGAATATAAAGCTGAAACTAAATCCTGGCAGAGCAGCTCACATCCAGCGTTTGTGTTCTTTTCCTGGACTGACATAAATTAAGGACACCCTCGGGTGGCATGGGAAACCCACAGCCCAGACCTCTCTTGGCTCTGGCTGACCAATTTCCCTCATAGTTGCGCCGCCTTAGTGCAACAGTGCCCGGCCGGTGAATTCCTCTTGTCCTGGAACCCGGAGGGAGGTTCCATGCTCATGACTCCAGGTACATCTTGGACCTCGGTGGTTGGCCACCAGCTCAACTGCCTCCATCTCTACTCCCAGGCCTTGGACCCTCAGGTGAGGCTCAAGAAGCCACCAACAGCTCTTGATATCTGGCATCACATCCCACCCGGGACTCGAACAGCCACACACAAAACCTGGCCCCCGGGGAGCACCAGACGGCACCACTGAGAGTGAGTGTACACGCGATGCACACGCACACAAACACACCCCGCACACAGAGACACACACACACACACAGACACAGCGTCCGAGACCGAGACCGAGAGACAGCGAGAGAAACAGAGAAACACACTCCTCAAGATTGCATGCAGGGGATCGGTACCTACACAGCCAGATACACAAGCTTGTAGAATGGGATTCTTAGCTTCAGTTGTCCTGGGATTCCCCACTCGGGTGTTTCCCCTCCTCGTGGATTTCCTGCCTGCCTAAGGGCTCTGACCGGTGGGACAGAGCAGACATCATTGTGTTGTTCCTTATTTTAGTAGAAATGCTTTGAGTTTCTCTGTAAAGATTGATCCTGGCTGTGGGCTAGGTGTTAATTGCCAGTATTACACTGAAGTATGTCCCTTGTTTCCCTAGTCTCTCTAGGACTTTAGCATGAAGTGCTTTTGTTTCTTGTCAATGGTCTTTTCTGCATCAAATGAGATGAACATGTTTTTGTCTTTAGTCTGTTTATGTGGTGAATTACATTTTTTTATTTACATGTTAAGCTATCCATGTATCTATGGTAAGGAGGAAACTTAATAAGGCAGAAAGTTAATAAGGCAGATAATTTTTATGTGTTCTTGAACTTGGTTTTCATGTATTTTATTGAGATGTTTCACATCTATGTCCTCAGGTATAGTCATCTATGATTTTATTTTTTGTTGGTTGTTTTTGTATGTTTTTGTGTCAGAGTCATAATGGCTTTGTAAAATAATTAAAAAATATTTCTTCAGTTTGTGTTTTGTGAAATAATTTGAGGTGTATTGACATTCCTTCTTCTTTGAAGGTCTGGTAGAATTCCACACTGAATCCATCTGTCCGTGGCCTTTTTTTTTGGTTGCGAGATTTTAAATTATTGCTTCTGTTTCATTAGAGTTTGTGGGGCTGTTTAAATTGATTGTTTCATCTTGATTTAAATTTGGTAAGTCATATATATCCATTTCTTTTCAGCTTCCCAGTTTGGTGAAATACACATTTGTTGTTAAGATTTTCTGAATTTCCTCAGTATCTGATGCATTGTCTCCCTTTTCATTTCTAATTTCATTAATTTGGATCTTTTGGTTAATTTGGTATAGTCTTGTCAATCTTGATTTTTCCAAGAACAAATTCTTTGTTTCATTGATTCTTGTATTTTTTGTTTCTATTTAATTTATTTCAACCCTAAATTTGATTACTTATTCCCATCTATTCTATTTTTCATATTATTTCTTCTTGCTTTTCTAGAATTTTCCAGTGTGTAATTAAGGTATTAATATGGGATTTCTCCATTTTTATATAAGCATGCTGTGCTATGAACTTGCTTCTAAGAAATGGCTTCTGTTTCTTCTAGTTTTGGGTATATTGTGTTTGCACTTTAATTCAATTCTGGTTTTTGGTTTTCTTCTTGAATTCTGTCTTGACCCACCCAATTTTCCTTTAGTAGGGAATTGTTCAGTTTTCATGAGTTTGCATACTTTCTTATATTTCTATTGTTTTTGATATGCAGGTTTAATCCATGGTATTCATGGATGCAGGGCGACATATCATTTTTTGTATCTGTTGTGTTTTCTGTATCAATATGTGATTGGTTTGGGGAAGACTTCCAACGACTACTGAGTTGTATATTCTTTAGTTGTTGGGTAGAATGTTCTGTAGTTCTAATTGATTTATGATTTAACTCCAGCATTTCTCTGTTTAATTTTCTGTTTGAATGACCTGTTTATTGGTGATATTGAGGCATTGGAATCATCCATACACTGTCTTAGTTTCAACATGTGATTTTGGCTATAATAGTGTATAATTTATGAACTTGAATGTTCTTGTGTTTGGTGCATAAATGTTTGAAAGTATAATATCCTCTTGGTGGTTTTATTAATGAGTATGCAGTATCCTTCTCTAAATTAGTTTGGTTGAAGTCTGCCATATCAGGTATTAGCTACACCTGCTTGCTTCTTGGTTCCATTTGCACAGTATACTTTTTTCCTCATCTTTTTACCCTTAGATGACATCTGTACTTGGTGGTGGGGTATGTTTCTTGGATAGAGCAAGAAAAATGCAACCTGTTTTCTATTTTTAGTCTATGTCTTTTTGTTAGCAAACTAAGACCATGAGTTATTAATGAGAAGTGGTAATTAATTTCCATTATTTAGTTGTTGTGGGTCCCTCCATCAGTTTTAATTACTGTCTGTGATAATTTATTAATTGTAATGTTTTGAACATAGTTATTTGCCTTCTCAGACTAGTCCCTTATATAAAGCTGGGTTGATGGACATAAATAGCTTAAATTTTTTATTATTAAAAGTTTTTCTTTTGCAGGGTGATGGTGATGCATGCTTTTAATCCAACACTCAGGAGGTAGAGGCAGGTGGATCTGTATGAGTTTGAGACCAGCCTGGTCTACAAGAGCTAGTTCCAGGACAGCCTCCAAAGTCACAGAGAAACCCTGTCTCAAAAACAAACAAACAAAATCCAAAAACAAACAAAAAGATTTTCTTTCTCTGTTGATTGCAATTGATAGTTTTGCTGAGTATAATAGTTTTGGTCTCTTAGAAATTGTAGAACATCTTCCCATGCTCTTTTGACTTTTAGAGACTCCAATGAAAAGTCAGGTAATATTCTAACAGGACTACCTGTTCATATGACTTGGTCTTTTTCCCATATAGTTTTAAATATTCTTTCTTTGTTCTGCACATTTAGTGGTTTGATTATTCTGTGTCAGTGGGAGCTTCTTTTCTGGTACTATTTTGAGTTCTGCACACTTCTTGTAACATGACAGGCATTTCATTCTTTAGATTGGGAAAATTTTCTTCTGCAATTTTATTAAATACATTTTCTGTTTCAACATCAGTTTATTCTCTTCCCTCTATACCTATTATTCATACATTTGGCCTTCTTATAGTGTCCCAGAGTTTGTAGAAGTTTTGGACCTATATTTTTTAGATTTAATGCTTTCTTTGGCTGAGTACTGTATTTCCTGTACCTTGCCTTCATGACCTAAATTCTATCTTTCATATCTTTTAATCTGTTTATGAAGTGTACATCTGAGTTTTTGTTTGACATACTGATTTTTTAATTCTGTTTTATTTCAGTTTGGGTTTCCTTAAGTTCTATTTCATTCTTAAATTATACTTCTGTGTCTTAAGTTGTTTTTATTATTTAATTCAATTAACAGTTTGTCATCTTCATTAAGTCATTTATTTATATGTTTTTACAGCCTTTGAACATATTCATAATTGATATTTTATGAAATAAGTCCTTGTCTTATGACATAACAGTTTATGCCCTTGTCTTATGCTTCTACTAAATTGCTTTCCTGAGGATCTAACAAAACATAGTCTGGCTTTTGGAAAAGACATATTGTCTTGGTTATTCATGTTTGTGTTTCTGTGCTGGGGTTGGTATCTGGAGTTAAAATGTTTGAGGTACTTCGTTTGTGTAGATATCATGTTTTTGTAGGGTGGGTATTCAATTTGGGGAGTTGCTCTTTCCCTATCTGGGTCTTATAAAAGTGTGGAATCTGGTGAGTCCTTGAATTCTAGCCAAGGTCTACAAGTCAGGAGATAGGCCAGAGGAGAAGGCTGATAGTGATGGTGGAGAAGGACTAGAGGGACACTGGGTTTACACCAAGAGGCAGAGACCCTAGGGGCTGAAGGTAGGTTGAGAGGAGAGAGCAAGTCTGGAGACCCTGGAATGGAGGACAAGAAGTGGAATGAAGGTTCCCCCACTGGAGGCCCAGCCTTAGTGTATCAAGGTATCTGATTTTGGAAAGTGCTCATAGAAGATAATTGTTTGAATTAATTTTAATATAAAAATGTATGCCATCGAGACAGTGGCTCCTTTACATATACTTTCTCAAATACATGGAGAAAACCCAGAAACAATATAAATACTTTTTAGTAAGGGAAAGGCTAAATAAATTATAACACTTCACTATATTGGTACAATATACAAGTATTAAAAACAAGGTAGATATTATACTTAAAAGAATAATATAGACATTTATGCATGAAAATGTATGCATGCTGTGACTATAGTGATGGAAGAAGAAGTTGCAGAAGAATATAGTCTGGAAATATGCAAAAACTAAACCAATCCCAAACCTGAATACACACATTAACATATATGTGGAGAGTTTATGGGAAGGTGCAAAAGTATTTTTTAATGTTCTTAATTCTGAGAAAATACAGATGCAGGGCTATGAGGCTGATGGGGCCCTACTCATCCTAGGACCTTTTAGTTTGAATACCTTAGCAATTACTTTGTAAAAATAAATTGCATGAAAACTTTTTGTTGTCTAATGCATACGTTAATTTAAAGCATCTATCTTAGCTGTAAGAATAAATCATATAGTAATTTTCTAAGTGTGGTAACATTTAATTTAAAAATACATATGGTAGTTGTATTGAAAAATCCAGCCATCATCTAATGGCTAGAACTTAGAGGGTACATTCAGACAGAATTACTTTTTAAGTATTAGTTTACAAGAATTACATTTCATTATTTTTCCAAATAAAATTTGGTTTCATTATTTTTTCTCCCTTCTTCATCACCTTCCAATACATTATTGAGAGATTTTTAAAATACATTGACTTGCCAAAAAGGAAACTCTTTTGTAATTTTGTTTCCATGGTGGCTAATTCAAAGTATCCAGTAGAATGTCCAATAACTGCTAACACCAACAGTATGATTTCTTTTATTACTATTTTTTTTACATTTTAGAGGTATGGGTGTTTTGTCAGCATGTGTCTCTGCACACCGCTTGTATTCCTGATGCTCACGGAGGTCAGAAGAGGGTGCTGCATCTCCTGGGATGGAGTCACACGTGTTTTTCAGCCACCAGGTGAGGCTGGACCAAACCTAGGTCCTCTGGAAGAGTAGCCAGTGCTCTTAACACTTGAGCAATCTCTCCAGACCCCGCCTTCTTTTATTAATACAGTACTGTCCTTTCCAGAAATTTCAGTGAGTTGTAACAGGAAGAAATCAATTCACAAATGGTACCTGTCAAGTAAGATTTGTGTACTGGTTAATTTCTGTCAACCTGGCACAAATATGAGAAGAGGAAATATTGACTGAGGAATTTACTCCATCAGATTGGCCTGAAACTATGTTTGTGGGGCCATTTTCTTAACTGCTAATTGATGTGTAAAGGTTTAGCGCATAGTGGGCCATGAATTCCTAGGAAGGTGGTATGTACTATGTAAAAATAAAATAGCTGTGCAACAAGCCAGGGAAGACAGGAGGAAGCATTCCTCCACAATCTGCTTCAGTTTCTGCCTCCAGGATTCTTTGAAGTGTTAGTGAGAGGCTCTCTCACCTTCATAATCCAGCTCAAGGAATAGAGAGTGCAATACTGACCAGCTCCTTAGTCTTTGTGTCTAAACCCTCACCCCCTCAAAGTGTATCAGCTCTGTTATCCTGTATTGGTTTGGTCTGATTTTGAAAATTGCATATTTTGTTTCATGTGTGCACATGTATGCACTTCTACTGAGGCATGGGGTTCCTGGTTCAAAGTTACAGGTCTGGTCAGCTTTCATAGGAAATACAAGCTGATTCTCTAAGCATCCGTGCCAATTAGAATTGTTGTCATCAATATAGGAATGCTTTGTGTAACACCCTCTCCTGGGGCAATCTGCTTCTCCTTCTTATTCTTTTGGGGGGTTTCAAGAGGTGTCTTTTCTTTTATTTCACATTGTATTCCCTTGAAAAGAATGACGTCACCTTTCTACATCTTTACAGAATGTTCACATATGTGTGCAGTGTCCAAGTCTCCCCAACCATTCTTCTGTGTTCTTGTCTCTCTCTTACCCATCTGTAGTAGTTTCTGTGTTTTGATAGGAGTTTTTTCTTGGTTAGACACATTGGAATTGCCATGCTGTGATGCCTTGGAGAAGTAGAATACTTTCATTTTAATGTAGTCTTTTGTAAATGTTTTCTCATTGTGTGTATGTGCATGTGGGGTGAGGTGTGCATGTGCTTATGGAAGCTACAGGCCAGTCTCAGGTATAGTTCCCTCAGACATCCCCCTGATTGTTTGAGACAGATCTCACACTAGCATGTGGAGACTGCTGAGTAAGCTGGCTGGTTGACCAACAAGTCTCAGACACGTGCCTGTCTCTGCCTCCCCAATACTGAAATACAAGTGAGCATCATCATGCTGGCTTTTTACATAGAATTCTGGGGATTGAACTCTGGTTCTCATGCTTGTAGAGCAAGTCCTATAAAGGCTGAGCCCTCTCCCCACCTCAATTTTTTTTACTTTGGACCTGCTTTTTTGTTGTAGATATTTAAGCAATGTTTGCCTACCCACCAGCCGTGAAGACAGTATTTCATTCACTAGAAGATTTAATTATGTTTTTAGTTGATATTTATGTGAAATAAATACAATTTCCTTATAATGCATCTTTGCATATGGTAATAAGTTTCATTTTTAACCACATGACCCAATATCATTTATTGAAAAGATACCACTTATCAAAATCAAAGATCCATGAATGTATGTTAATTTTTTAACAATTTTTGTGATTCCCTTGACTGCGTGTGTGTTTCTGAGTGTGTGTGTTTGTGTGTGTGCATGTGTGTGTGTATATGTTGTATAAGAGTGGTATATTTGCATGATGTGTGTGTATTTGTTGTATAAGTGTGGTATATTTGAACGAGTGTGTATGATTACCCTTACAGAAGCTCATGCCAGAAAGTTTAAGGGGGGCATTGGGTTTCTCCTTGATCGTCCTTTGATTTGTTTCTTTGAGGCAGGGTCTCTTTGCTGAGCCTGGAGCTTGCATGCCTTAAATTCTGTTGATGGCCAGCAAACTTTGGCCGTTCTCCAGCCCCCACTGCCTACTCAGTGCTGGGGTTGCAGGCATCTGACAGACAGACTTGTCTAGTTATATGTGCTCTGTGATCTGAACTCTGGTCTTCATGCTTGGGTGGTAGAGCTCTTAACGGCTGAGTGATCTTTTCAGTCTCCAGAGACCCCCATTCCCTTATTAACATTATTTCTTTTTGTTTGCTTTTTTTGAAACAAGGTTTCTCTATTGCTTTGGAACCTGTCCTGGAACTTGCTTTGTAGATGAGGCTGGCCTCAAACTCAAAGAGAACTACCTGCCTCTGCCACTGCCTCCCGAGTGCTGAAATTAAAGGCATGAGACACCAACACCCAGCTTCCTTACTAAAATTTTTAATTGCTTTATTTTATAGCAAATCATATTTGATGAGTGAGTTCCTGCATAGCTCCATTTCTTCAATACCCTTATTCTTGAATATTTGCATTTCCATATAAATTTGAATTTCATCTTGTCTCTCATAAAATGCTGTGGGGATGTTTATTTTGTTGATTATATGTTTAGTACATTAGGCTTACTGAAGTTATGGAGTACTTGTGTCTTTATCATATGATGTTTTGAATACATACATGCTTATTAAATTCTGCTGTGCTTTTGATGATCTTTTATGGCTTATTAATATATTTTATTATGTTTTATTCTGAGACACTTGATGTTTTGAAAATCTATTCTAATTAGTATATTTATCTTTCTAAGCCCAGATATACCGGTATATCTAAGCCCAGATATACCGAGGAGGGCCTAGGCCCACCCCCAAATGAAGGGATGGACTTTGATGGCTCCCCATGGAAGGCCTCACTATCCTTGGGGAGTGAGTTGGGGGTGGGTTTGGGGGTCAGTAGGGAGCATGAGAAGATGGGAGGGTGAGGGAATGGGGAATTGATATGTAAAATGAGATTATTTTTTCTTCAAAAAAGAGCCGGGCTGCAGGTGCATTTGCTTTGCTGTGACCCCATTGATTTCTGATTTTGTTTCCTGTGTTTGGGAGTCACATAAATACATTATTTCCCCAAATCTGTCCAGCAGTGATTCCTCTATCTGTCCTTCTAATGGTTTTATACTTCCAGGTCATGTGGATAGGTCTTTCTTTTGATTTATTTTTATTTGTGAGATGAAAGTCTAATTTCACACTCCTGCACATGAAATGTCTAATTTCAAAAGAACTTTATTAATTTTTGTTTTAATTACTATATTATTTTATATGCATGGGTATTTTGCCTACATGCATGGCTGTGCACCTCATGCATGTCTGGTGTCCTGGAGGCCAGAAGAGAATGTCAAATCTCCTGGAACTGGAGCTATGGTCAGTTGTGAGCCATCACGTGGGTGCAGGGAATCGAGTCCAGGTCCTCTGGAAGAGCAGCAAGTGCTCTTACCCTGGGTCCATCTTCCCAGTCCCACTCTGTTACCTTTTAAAAGGTATTCTTTACTGATGTACCTTTCGGGGGGAGACTGCATTAGTTTCATCTATATTTGCATTTTTCCCAATAAGTGCCTACACATTCTATAGTCACTGGTCCATATCTGTATATCATAATTACAATTGTCTCACATATTGAGTTAAGTTTTAGTTCTTTCTAACGCTCTTGATCATTGTATCCTATATGTTTGCACATATGTGTAAAAACTGTTTTTTATTCTCATAGAAACCAACCTTGATTTTCAGATACAATGATCTTAAAATCTAAAAATTTACCATGAACTACTTTGGGTGGGCTTCTGAGATTCTCCTGTTCTCTTTTGACTAGTGGTCATTCTGTTATACAACTTTTTGAGGAAGTTTGCTCAGGTGCTTAAATCCAATGTCATGACCCCCTCATCTTGTGGTCTCTCAGAGCATGCTTCCTTCCCTAATCCCTACTTCTGCCATTTCTTAACTCTAGTATTCAACTGAATGTGTATTTTGTGGGAGTAACTTTCTAGTGTTCTACTAAGTAATTATGTGATGGAGTTGGTTGTCTATTTTGATACAAAAGGAATCACTATAATTATTACCTCTTGGCTTCATATACAATATAAGGACTTTTTGTTTTGTTTTTGGAGACAGGCTTTCTCTGTGTCTGGAACTAGCTTTTGTAGACCAGGCTGGATTCATGCGGCCTTACACCTCCTTGGGGAACTATTGGCTATTGATAGGAGCTGTGGAAGACTTTGTTTTTTCAGTTATTTGCCTACTGGTAAGTTCAATAGACTCCAGCGGAGAGTTCCACACCCATTGTCTTGCAGTGGCTAGATTCAGTGGGTCAAAAAACAAAAAAAGACATGGACATGGAAAAGTGCCCTTTAAAGAGGAAGGGGGGTTAGCGGAAGCAGGAGGGAGACAAAAGAGAGAAAAGGGATGAAAGTAATCAGAATGCATTATGCATGTGTATGAAATTGCCAAAGAAAATTTAATAAAAATAATAAAGTATTAATCAGAAGCCAAAGCCAGTTCTCTGTGTAAACATTCATAAAAATGTGTTCATTTCAAATCATATTAGAGTAGAGGAAGTGGTTGATAGGCAGAGTACTTGCCTGACATCAGAAAGAATCTGAGTTTGGTCTCCAGTAGTATAAACAAAAACAACAAAACCTCTATGTGTGAATTAATTTAATACATATTATACTGTTTACATAGGTTCTTGTCCCATCTCAACATTTTCTTCCTGTGCTGGGTAGTTTTGATGCCAATTTGACAGAAGCTAATAGCCTCAGGTAAGAAGGAATATTCATCAGGAAAATGCCTCCATAGGTCAGGCCTGTAAGCATGTCTATAGGGCATTTTCTTGATTGACGATTGTGGTGGGGGCAGCCTGTTTTGGTAGTGTCTCCACTGGGCTGGTGGTCCTGGGTACTATAAGAAAGCAGGCTGACTTTTCTGTAAAAATGGGGCAAGTCTGTAAGTAGCATTCCTCCCTAGTCTCTGCTTCAGTTCCCACCTCCAGGTCTGTGACCTGCTTGAGTTCATGCCCTCGGTGATAGACTGGCCTGAGAATTGTAAGCTGAAATAAACCCTTCAGGTTTAAATAACCTCTTCAGATTTAAAAAACCTCTTCAGGTTAGCATGGTCATGATGTTCTATCAGCAATAAAAAATGAACTACGACACCATCCTTTATAAATAATAAGGCATTCAAATGATTCCAGGCATTGTAAATGAGCTCTCACATTAGAAAAACAATTTAACCATGGTGAGTCTTTCTCGTATACATCATGACAAAACACAATCCTTCCCAAAAGCCATACTTTTATTAGACAGCCCACTGGAGAGATGCTTCATCCATTAAAAGGCAGGCTTACAATTAAAATAAGAGTGTGTTTCCTACACTGTATCTCCACTTTAAGCTTGGTATGGGGAGTTATGCCTGTAATCCACAAACTCTGGTGGCAGAGGCAGGCAGATCTCTGTGAGTTCAAGGCAAACCTTGTCAACATATCAAGTTCTAGGACAGTCATTATAGAGGGACACTGACAAAGAGGTGGCAACCCTGTTAATTCCCAGTTATTAATTAAGTACAGGAGTAAGGATATTTTTCCATAAAATGATCAAAACCAAAACCAAAACAAAAACTGTAGGTAGCAGTTTTTATTCTATATAAAACTTTATAAGTAATGTAAACTTGCAAAAATATGTGACAGTCCACTTATCAATTGTGGAATGTTACAGTTCAGTAAAAAAATACAAAGGTTATGCAGACCTAAAGGAAAATTTGGCTGGTAAGTAAAAGCATTGTAGTAGTAAAGCTATATGTAATGTTTATGCACATTCCCAAATTAATATTATTATAATCATGTAACCTGCTCATGTAGAAAAGATTTTTTTAAATTTTTTTATCATTTTTATGAAACAAGTACAGAGAAATGCAGAGGCAAAGCTAGTTCACTCAGAGGGGTTCCTATAGCTCATCAAGAAACTTGGGGTCTAGAAAACCACAGACAGAACTCTCTTGTCTTTATATTTTATGCATTTTGTGTCAGCTCATTAAAACTGGTGTCTGTGAAATTCAAACCAAGAAAAAATTCAGAGTTTCTCTTTCAACCTTTCAACTTAAGAGAGGGATAGTGAAGTCCCACCTGCCACCTCATCAGCTGCACTACAGACTGTGCCATTTGTCTTCGAGTGAATCTGCTGCCTGGGGATGCAGTTCCTTCAGCAGCACACCCCCTGGAAGTCAACTGCATCTCCAGACAGCATCCCAGCTAAAGCTCCCCAGGTTAGCTAGCTGTCACTTTTGCTCTTAATGCAATCATTCCACCTGCCCCTGGGGAGATTTTTTTCCTCAGGGGTAAGAATTTGCTTTTAGCCTCGTAGAAGAAAGCACTTTGTAGAAATTCCATCATATTATGCCGTCAAAGTGTTTTATTAGCACTGAAGAGATTTAATCTTTGTGAACTTGATGTTTTTGTTGTGGCCTTTCATTACAGTTTACCAAGTGCTAGACACCATACAAACTTACATATTCTGCTCCCCTTGTTCTTCACAAAAGCTTATTGAGACTTTGGTGGCCCAAGTCTTTAATCCCAGCCCTCAGGAGGCAGAGGCAGGCAGATCTCTGTGAGTTCGAGGCCAGCCTTGTCTACAGAGGGAGTCCCAGGATAGCCTCCAAAACAATACAGCAAAATCCTGTCTCAAAAAATCAACAAAAAAGGTTATTGAGCAGTGAGTTATCGGCATCCACTCTCCCATTGCACAGGTGCAAGCTTAAGTGTCACAAATGCAAAGAAAAAAAAGCTCAGATCAAGAGAAGAGATTTGTGCAAAAAGAAAAAAGAAAAATACAAAAGCACATGTAGTAATAGAGCTGGAGACATAGCTTGAAGGTAGAGTTCTCGCTTGTCATGTATTAGCCTCCATCTCCAGCACCATAAGGGGAAATAAGAATGTTTGTGTGCATGGTCAGGGTTGTGCCTGCAGCAATTGTACTACCTTGCAGAGGTCACTGCTGTGAAACATTATTTTAAGACATTTGTTTGTTTCTACGGAGAGATGTATTCTTTAATGTGATATTTGTTTAACTCTGTGAAGCTGTGTTTGCTTGTCTAAAACAGCTGATTGTCTAATAAAGAGCTGAATGGACAATAGCAAGGTAGGAGAGGGATAAGCATGGCTGCCAGGCAGAGCGAGTGAATAAATAAAAAAAGAATGAGACAACAGAGAAGCAAGAGGATGCCAGGGGCCAGCCACCCAACTACAACGCAAGAGAAGAGAATAAGAATTAAAGAAAGATATATAGGACATATAAAGACAAAAGTCCAGAGGCAAAAGATAGATGGGATAATTTAAGAAAAGCTGGCTAGAAACAAGCTAAGCTAGTTGTGAATTCATAAGTAAGAATAAGCCTCTCCATTTATTTGGGAGCTGTGTGTCAGGCTCCCAAAGAGCAGAGTAAGAGTAAAACAAAACCAACTACAGGTCACTAGTTTGCTCACAACGACCTGTAACTCAGGTTCCATGGGCTTTGACACCTTCTGCTCTGACACCTTCTGTTCTCCACAAGCACCTGCACTCATGTAAACATATATGTTAACACCCACATAATTTGAAATAAAATAAAATAAAAACCTATAGCAAGTTGAGGCATTTAGGGGTATGTGGAAGAATGTTTAGCTGTGTGAGGGAGACTGCTTGCTGGTCCTGGGAACTTCAATGTACCTGACATGCCATGCACAGATACTTTTCAACACAAAAACAGAAAATCTGCCTTCTTGGAAGCAGTACAGGAACCTGGAAGACAGCATATCTCAAAGTGCTAGGAGTGGCATTCTGTGTTGGAACAAAAATAGCAGCCAGAAAACAACAAGAATCAATGGGTACATTTAGGGGGCTCCTTTTAAATACATGTTCATGGAGCACATTTATTTTGAGGGTCTGTCCTGGTGGCTAAGCCTTATTAAAGAGCTGGCAACACCGCAAGAATATGCAGCCTGGTGCAATTTTAGTAATACTGACGGTAGAGGGAATATTAACAATGCTTAAATTGTAACACAGTATACACTTGTTAATACCATCTGGGAATGCTGACCCCGCCCGAGATTCCCTGAGATCCTCATGGTTTGTATGCATCCACATGGCTATTCCTTCTTGCATCCCTTCTTAAATGCTTATTCCAAAGAAAAATGCTAGGGTTCTCTTGCTGTTTGTCCTGCTCATTTTTATTTTCCCTTCTTGGACTACTAATAAACATCTTGTATAATACAGTCCTCTTAAGATTCAAGGCAACGTCCTCTAATTGCATTCTCAAAGCATCATTCACACAATCTGTCTCCTACCCACCCACCTACACAGCCTCATGTAGAACCAGGAACACCTTATAGTCAAAAACTCCCTTCTATGGGTTGACCTCTAGAAGGGCTATGCTTTCATACTGGAATTTTTCATATCCTGTGATTTTCCCCTTTAATACTCTCTGCCCCACTTGTCTTCTGGTAAACTACATCATTTCCAAAACAGACATCTTCTACCTTAGTCAGTATCTCCGATGTATAATCATGCCTCCCTGACATTTTTTGTATTGTAACTTTTGACAGATCTGCTTCCCCCACAATCTGTAAGTTTCTTGAAGTCAGGGACTGTGCTAGATATTTATAGATCCATGCTGTGTCTATCACATAAAATGTTCTCAGGAAAAGAAATTGAAAAATAATTAATATTTAATTATTAAAAATTTCCAAGTGCCATAAAAAGTAATGACTAATTAGCACAATACTGGAAAGCTGCATAGAAACTAAAGTTAAAGATGAACAAGTTAATAAAAACTTGTTTCTCCATCACAAAACTTTAAACATACATTACTCTGCCTTCCAAAGTTAACCTGTGAATACATTAGTCACATGGCAAAGGGGACTCAAGGTTACAGGTGGAATTGAACTTATCAGATGATCTTAAATTGGGGAGGCAGCTGGAATGTTCCAGGCAGGGATAACTTCATCACAAAAACATCTACATTGTGGAGTAGATGAGCAGAACGGAGGACCAGTGAGCAAGTCATTGGAGCAAGGCTCTGCAGATGTTGGTGAGTTTGGAGATGTAGAAAGAGGTCCGGCAACTGAGGACTATGAGTGGTCTTCAAAGTTGCACAAATCAAAGAAATGTTATTCCCTAAGGCTTTCTGATGCCCCCAATCCTGCCAAAAACTTAATAAAGAATAATTTAGCCTTATGACACCATTTTGGACTTCTGTCTTCCAGGATCATAAGCTCCTGAATGTATCTACTGAATGTGGTTTCAATTTACTGGTGGGCTAGATTTTCACAGCAGCCAAGAGAATGCAAATATACCCACACTAAGCAGGAGTGGTGCTGATTGCGTATTAATACAGCTTCTGTAGAAGATGGCTTATCCACAGTGTTTTCTCTCTTTCTAAGGGAAATCTGGGGCTGATTATGGTTTTCAGTATCAAGAACCCCACTCCTTCAGTTCTCTTCTGCCTTCCTTTTGGAGCCTGACATAGCAAGTCTGACTTCAACCAACCGGGGGAAATGCAAGAATGGTGAGTCATTCCTTAGAAGATTGTCCCCTGTGCTGCACACACGACTTCACCTTCTATCACCACCAGTAGCACGGTGGCAGCTAGACCCATGCAAGGAGGGAGAAGCAAAGCCATTATTGCAAATGTTCACGTGGCAAAAACAGACAGTTCTGTAATTATAAAGTAGTCTGTCATTATGAAACACAACTGTTTCTCAACTACACACAAACTCTGGTTTAAATTACTATTTTGAAGTTGTCTCACCTAGATTTTAGATAAGGATAGAGCTTTCATTCTACAGTTATTTAGTAATTAGTGTCTGCCAGATTTTGCATGAGGAACATGCATTAGGGTAACATAAGATACTTACATTCAAATTTTAATGTAGAATCAATGGGACCGGTACTGTTTGTTGATAAGGTTGGACATAATTTCTAATTCCAATTTAGTATTACTCAGTGTCCTGGGCAGGAAACAGATGGCACCTTCAAAGGGTAACTGTGAGGAGAGTTCTTAAAAAGTTGGAGACATCTTTAAAGGGAAGAAATAGAGTGTCTACTCGTGACATCTCTGGGCCTGAAGGTTTGAGAGAGATAAGCCGTTCTATAACTTGGCTACAAGACACAGGTATCTGACAGGAGCTGCGGGTCTTAATGGAAGATGAAGCAGCAGTCACAGGGAGGGAGTAAATATTCTGGACTCTCTCCTCCCTTCGATCTTTTGCCAATGTTCCCAGACTGGCTGAAACCAAACAGACTCAGAGGGTGAAGGATGAGTGATGCAGTCCACAGAAGCCAGCCTCTCAGAGCAGGGTCAGGCAAGAAACTGGGTTTAACGAGTTGGAAGAGTACTCATCATGCAAACAAGCAGGATGTCTCAGTGTTGGAACAATCTTTAAAAACCTTGAACTAAAAGATAAAGGGAAAGGATCCAAACAGAGCTATGTCAGACCTGGGACAAAGAAAGACAGAGGAAGAGAATGATTAAAAAGTAAAATAGTGGGGTGGGGCACAGTGTGTGGCCTCATTATGTAAGATAAAGTACATAATAAAAATTACCTGGAGGTATGAGGAAAACACGTTTCCCTTCATCACCTCCCAGGAGGCTTGATTAGAGAAGCTGGCATGGGTCCTGAGTACTTTTGGATAAGTATTGCCTGGGCCTGTCTGTAGAATCAGGTTGAACTGCAACAGTGAGGTGAGTCCCAGCTTTCTTTGATCACTGTGAACAGCAAATTCAGTGTCAGCTGAGCCATTGAGGAGAAGCAGCTGTGTCCTGGCATTCTTTACAGGCATCCTGGTCAGTTCTGTGTCAATGTGACACTCTCAAATAGTTATTTGAGAAAAAGGAAGCTTGACTGAGAAAATGAACCCCAGCAGAATGGCTTGTAGTGCATTTTCTTGATTGATGACAGATGTAAGAAAGCCCAGCTCACTGTGGACAGTGTCACCCCTGAGCTGGTGTTCTGTGTTTCATAAGAAAGCAGGCTAAGCCAGCCATGCAGAGCATGCCAGTAAGCAGCACCCCTTTATGGCCTCTGCAACAGTTCCTACCTCTAGATCTTTGCCCTGGCTTCCTTTAGTAGAATGCATTCTGAGGGTTGTAAGCTAGAATAAAACCTTTCTTTCGCTGTGGTGGTTTGAATAAAAATGCCCCCATATGCTCATATATTTGAATGCTTAATCACCAGAGAGTGGAACTATTTGAGAAGGATTAGGAGGTGTGGACTTTTGGAGGAGGTATGTCACTGAAAGTGTGTTTAAAGTTTAGAAAGCCAAGCAGGCCCCAGTGTTTCATCTTCTCTGCCTGCTGCCTGTGAATCAGCATGTAAGGCTCTCAGCTATTGCTCTAGAACCTTGTTTGCCTGCTTCCCATCATGATGATCATGGATTAATCTTCTGAAACTGTGAGCAAGCCCTCTGTTAAATGCTTTCTTTTGTAAAAAATGCCTTGGTTATCATGTCTCTTCACAGCAATAGAACAGTAACTAAGACATCATCCAAGTTATATCAGGGTGCTTTATCACAGCAGTAGAAATCCTAGCTAAGGCAAAGGCAAACGTGAAAACTGGTACTAAATGGAGAGGCGGCACTAACACAGGTGAATTCCATGAGACTACCTGACTGAAGTTTAATGAGGTCTAGAGAATTTAGTCATACTTCTAGAATACACTTGGAAAGTAATCTACTTTTTTATAGTATTTCTTGCTCAACATATAAAATTCTAGTGTTCAAAGCAGTTAACATTCCACTAACATGTGAGCAAAGGCACATACTGAAGGCATGTTCTATGATGTATCACAGTCACTCAAACAAGACATGAAGCATGTGAAATTCACATCAGTCTTCTTACCGCCATTATCTAAACTCTTGTTAATTTGAGACAGGGTTTCCTGTAGCCCAGGTTGGCCTGGGACTCAGTATATAGCCTAGGGTGACCTTGAACTCTGATTCTCCTTCCTCCACCTCCCAAGTTCTGGATTTGATTTAAATCTTAATAGCTACTTCTTTCATAGGTTTGTCCCAAAGATTTTTCCCCAGTTCTTTCATTAAAATATAGCTATTAGACAAGAATCAACTTTAAAGCAGTAGTTTGTATTCTGAGACTTATTTTTGTTTGCTCTTTCTAGTATTGATTTTAAATATCCTCAATAACATTGTGGAACTATGAATAAAAGTCAAGTATTTACTTTGTAAATTATCAGAGGCATTGTAAAAGATAAACTGTATTAAATTTGGCTTACCAGTATTTCCTGAGCACATTTTAAAAATAGAACTGAGCAGAAGTAATTATTTAGGGAAAATGGAAATGATAGTGGAGAGATTAAGATCAAGATTAGCATGCACATGAATGGCAACTATTGTGTTTCACACACAACTCAACTGTTTCTAAGAACACGATAAAGTAAGACACAATCTTCATTGTCGAGAACAGGTTCAGAAAACAGACAAAACTTATCTCAGAAATATTTATTAAACATCTACTAGGTGGTTAGGCAGGCACTTTGCTAGGTGTTGAGGCTACTGATAGAGCAGGCCCAGGGAAAGTTTTACTGTCTCCATAGTTAATACCTTTCCCCCCATACACACTAAATCACTAATCAGAGAAGAAACAAAGTATCCTGTGCTGCTTGTTTTCCTGTGCCTATGACTCTTAGCTGAAGAACACAGAAGGGCTTACAAGCCAGAAAAACAGCTCTCAAGTTTAAGGGAAGGTAAAACATGCAGTAGACTGTTTTTTTTTCTTTTAGGGTGGAAACAAGGTGAGTGTAAAAAAAAGTGGAAAGTACACAACTTCTGGTAAAAGACAAAAGTTTATGATCTGATTTAGAGCAGCTAAGGCCTGGCCATGGCTCACTCTCATGATCTCTGCTACTCAGGATGCTAAGGCAGGGGCCTCCCAAGCTCAATGGCTCAGCCACAGGTGATCCAAGGCCACAAACCCAAGGGTACCATTTTGACTCACAGGTATTTCGGGTAACATGGTACTGAGGAAAAGAAACACTCACTTTTTTTTACAAGGACCAAGAAAACTTGTCTTTTTATCCAAGTTTTGTGTCCTAGGAACTCACTTTCATCCCCTAAGAGGAAACTAAGGGCTATATCAATATCGTGAATTGTTTCAGGAAGCCCACTAATTACCCTGTCCCTCCATATTTCTCATGCCTGGTACTGGGTTTTCTTTCAGTTTAAATTTAGATAAGAAACAAGGTTGCTTCACAAGTCAGTTCCAGGTCCCTCTCCCTTTCCCTCCCCTCCTCCCATGCCCTCCCTCCAACCCCCCCAATATCCCCTCATTTTCCCAGGTAGGGTGAGGCCATTCATGGGGGTGTCCATAGTCTGTCATTTCATATAGGGCAGGGCCCAGACCCTTCCCCAAGAGTTCAGGGTGAGAGTGTACCTCACATTGTTGGATGGGAGTCCAAAGTCCATGTGTATACTCAGGATGGGTACTGATCTGCTGCCCAAGGCTCAATAGATTACCTAGGCCTCCTCACTGACACACTCAGGAGGTCTTGATCAGTCCCATGCTGGATTCCCAGGCTGATGCCTGGAATTCAATAGTTAACCTTGTCAGGTCAGTTGTTTCTGTGGGTTAAACCAACCCAGTCTTAATCCCTTTGGTCATCAGTCCTCCCTCTCTGTTACTGGCTTTCTTGAGTTCAGCTCAGTACTTAAACAAGGGAGTCTGCCTCTTCTTCGATCAGCCACTGAATGAAGTTTCTGCTTCCCAGACACTCTGGCCATGGGACTGCAGACTGGCACTCCCCAGATCTATGTCTAAAATCCATATATGAGAGAGTACATGCCATGTTTCTCTTTTTGTGACTGGGTTACCTCACTCAGGATGGTTTCTTCTAGTGTCAACCATTTGCCTGTGAATCTCAGTATTCCACTGTTTTTTTCTGCTGAATCATACTCCATTGTGTAAGTGTACCACATTTCTCTATCCACTCTTCAGTTGAGGGGCATCTAGATTGCTTCCAAGTTCTGGCTATTACAAATAATGCTGCTATGAACATAGAGGAACAGACATCTTTTTGTATGAATGGGCATTTTTGGAGTGGAGTTACTGGGTGTTGTGGTAGGTCTTGTGGTAGGTTTATTGTCATTTTTCTGAGGAAACTCCATACTGATTTCCAAAGTGGCTGAACCAGTTGCCACTGCCACCATCAATGGAGGAGTGTCCCCCTTTCACCTCATCCTCTCCAGCATAAATTTTTCATTGTTGTTTTTGATTTTACCATTTTGACAGGAGTGAGATGGTATCTCAGAGTTGTTTTGATTTGCATTTCCCAGATGCCTAAGAATGTTGAACACTTTCTCAAGTGCCGATCAGCCATTTTAGACTGCTCTATTGAAAATTCTCTATTTAGTTCTGCAGCCCACTTTTTAATTGGGCCCTTTGATGTTTTGGAGACTTGCTTCTTGAGTTCTTTGTAAATTTTGGAGATCAACCCTCTGTCAGATGTGGGATTAGTGAATATTTTTCCCATTCTCTGGGCTGCCTTTTTGTCTTGCCGACTGTGTCCTTTGCCTTACAGAAGCTTCTCAGTTTCAGGAGGTCCCATTTATTAATTGTTGATCTCACTGTCTGTGATAGTGGTGTTATGTTCAGGAAGCTGTCTCCTGTACCAATTCGTTCAAGGGTACCACCCACTTTCTCTTCTAAGTGGTTCAGTGTGGCTGGATTTATGTTGAGGTCTTTGATCCATTGGAACTTAAGTTTTGTGCATGGCGATAAACATGGATCGATCTGCATTCTTCTACATGCCAGCCTCCAGTTATGCCAGCACCATTTGTTGAAGATGCTTTCTTTATTCCATTGTATATTTTTAGCTTCTTTGTCAAAGATCAGATAGTCATACATGTTTTGTTTAATAGCCGTGTTCTCAATTCGATTCCATTGGTCCACCTGTCTATTTTTGTGCCAATGCCATGCTGTGTTAAGGACTATAGCTCTATAATAGAGCTTGAGGTCAGGAATGGTGATGCCTCCAGACATTGCCTTGTCGAACAGGGTTGTTTTGCTATCCTGGGTCTTTTGTTTTTCCATAAAAATTGATTTTTGTTCTTTCAAGGTCTGTGAAGAATTGTGCTGGGATTTTAATGGGGATTGCATTGAATCTGTCGATTGCTTTTGGCAGGATTGCCATTTTTACTACATGGATCCTACCTATCCAAGAGCATGGGAGATCTTTCCATTTTCTGAGGGCTTCTTTAATTTCTTTCTTTAAAGATTCAAAGTTCTTACGATACAGGTCTTTCACTTGTTTGGTTAGCATTAACCCAAGGTATTTTATGTTGCTGGTGGCTATTGTAAAGGGTGATGTTTCTCTGATTTCTTTTTCAGCCCGTTTATCATCTGTATATAGTAGGGCTACTGAATTTCTTGAGTTGATCTTGTAGCCTGCCACTTTGCTGAAGGTGTTAATAAGCTGTAAGTGTTCCCTGGTAGAGTTCTTTGGGTCATTGATGTAAACTATCATATAATCTGCAAACAGTGAAAGTTTGGCCTCTTCCTTCCCAATTTGTATCCCCTTGATCCCCCTTTGTTGTCATATGGCAATGGCTAGAACTTCAAGTACCATGTTGAAAATGTATGGAGAGTGTGGACAGCCTTGTTTTGTTCCTGATTTTAGAGGAATTGCCTTGAGTTTCTGTGCATTTAGTTTGATGTTGGCTGTTGGTTTACTGTATATAGCTTTTATTATGTTTAAGTATGTCCCTGTTATACCAGATCTCTCCAAGACCTTTATCATAAAGTGGTGTTGGATTTTTAAAAGGGTTTTTCAGCATCTAGTGAGATATTCATGTGATTTTTTGTTTTTCAGCTTGTTTATATGGTGGATTACGTTGATGGATTTTCATATGTTGAACCATCCCTGCATCCCTGTCAATGTTCATGAGGGATATTGGTCTGAAGTTCTCTTTCTTAGTTGTGTCTTTGTGTGGTTTGGTGATCAAGGTTATTGAAGCCTCATAGAAAGAGTTTGGCAAAGACCCTTCTGCTTCTATTGTGTGGAATACTTTGAGAAGAATTGGTATAAGCTTTTCTTTGAATATCTTGTAGAATTTTGCACTGAGGCCATAAGGACCTGAACTTTTTTTGTTTGGGAGACTTTTGATGACTGCTTCTATTTCCATAGGGGTTATAGGTCTATTTAAATTGCTTATCTGTTCTTGATTTAGTTTTGGAAAGTGACAACTATCCAGGAAGTCGTCAATTTCCTTTAAATTTTCGAATTTTGTGGAGTACAGGTTTTCAAAGTATGACCTGATGATTCTCTTGATTTTCTCAGAGTCCGTTGTTATGTCCCCCTTTTCATTTCTTATTTTGTTAATTTACAGGTTCACTCTCTGCTGTTTTGTAAGTTCAGACAAAGGTTTGTCTATCTTGTTGATTTTCTCAAAGAACCAAATCTTCGTTGCATTGATTCTTTGTATTGTTTTCCTAGGTTCTACTTTATTGATTTCAGCTCTCAATTTGATTATTTTCTGGCATCTACTCCTCCTGGGGTATTTGCTTCTTTGTGTTCTAAAGCTTTCAGCGGTGCTGTTAATTCTCTGGTATAACTGTTCTCCAGTTTCTTCATGTGGGCACTTAGTGCTATGAACTTCCCCGTAGCACTGCTTTCAAAGTGTCCCATACGTTTGGGTATGTTTTGTCTTCATTCTCATTGAATTCGAGGAAGTCTCTAATTTCTTCTTTATTTCTTCTTTGAGCCAGGGATGGTGCATTTGAGTATTATTCAATTTCCATGTGTTTGTAGGTTTTCTGCAATTTGTGTTGTTGTTGAATTCTAATTTTAAATCATGGTGGTCTGATAAGATGCATGGAGTTATTCCAATTTTTTGTAGCTGCTGAAGTTTGATATGTTGCCAAGTATGTGGTCGATTTTTGAGAAGGTTCCATGGGGTGGAGTGAAGAAGGTATATTCTTTTATATGTGGATGAAATGTTCTATAGATGTCTGTTAATCCCAGTTGGGTCATCACTTCTATCAGACCCTTTGCTTCTTTGTTGAGTTTCTGTCTGGTATTTCTGTCTAGTGGTGAGAGTGGTATGTTGAAATCTCCCACTATAACTGTGTGGGGCTTTGGATGTGATTTAAGTTCTAATAATGTTTCATTTACGAGTGTGGATGCCTTTATATTTGTCATGTGGGCATATATGTATGACATGACACACATGTGCGAAGCAGAGGGCAACTTGTGCAGGTTTGTTCTTCTTTGACCATGTAGGTTTTAGTGCTCAAACTCTGGTCCTAAGGCTTGTTGGCAAGTACTCTGACATCACATCACCTTGCTGACACTTTCAGAATTTTTATATGTTTTTAACCTGTTATTTGATTGGTGAGGTGGGGTTACATGTACCACTGTTGAAGTGTGGAGAGCAGAGGACAGATATCAGGAATTGATTCTTTCCTCCCACCATGTGAATTCCAGGTTGAAAACTTGTTGTTTTTTCTTAATCTTAGCAAGAACAAAGTCAAGTAAAATTATGTAGCTGCTTCTGAGCTTAGAGATTTTTCACATTGTTTCAAATAAAGCATAAAGATGTACAATTTTAGAGGTGGATAGCTCTCCAGAAGTTTTGTGCATTGTAGGTTTTCAGTTACAGAAGAGCTTTGTATGAGTACGGTTCACTTGTTCACAAACTGATGAATGTTTTGATTATTTTCAAGTAGAAAAAATTTATACTACTGCCAAGCAACTTGGTTTTATTATGAATGTACTGTGAAGCGTTAATTACGCTAGCAAATATATTACCTCTTAGTTCTCATGTTGAAAAGCTTAGTCTTTCTAGCCATCTTCACATCTATATTGTAATAAACTATAGTGACCATGATGGCTTTTGCTTCTTACTACAGAGAAGTTAAAGAAAATTTAAAATCCCATGTTCTACCATTTTATTTAACGTAGTAAAATGTTTCTGAAAATAAAAAGGTATGAAATAGCACCCACTTCATTCAGAAATATGCCCGGTCCCAGCACAAGGAGCACAAGGGTAGGTGCTGTGCTGCTGCCTGCATGGTCACTGGTAGCCCATTACGAGGAGGACAGGGAGTATCTTTGCACAGCCCGTTATCTGTCCATGGAAGCCTAGTAAGCCTATACTACATAACCAACAATTAATTATAAGAACTAGAGCCTGAATCGGATAATTGCTGTCAAGTAGAATTCGTTCCACAGAATTAGAATTCAGCAAGGCTTTGGTCCTTTTGTTTGCAACTCCCCTAATTCCAGCTTATGGCTCTGACTGGTCTTCCACTACCATTTTTTCAAGCTTCTAAAAGTAGACCAACTGGTTTCCATAAATTGGAAACCAGTGGTTTGATGTGTAAGACCCGTATGATTTATCGACCTAAATTTCACTTTAGTAAGTTCAGACTGGCAAGCACAGGTAGAGAATTGAATTGTCTTTGTCTAGATCTCAAGGCTTTTGAAAGAAGACTTGAGTATATTCATTGCTTACAACCTGCCACTCACTGGACGTTCGAGAAGTAAGTTGTCAATTGCTTTCTAAGGGAAAATGCAGTGCAGCTGATAACTGTATTCCTAAGTGGGAATGACTTCCTTTCATTTAAGAATTTGGACTGAGAAAGGCATGTTTTACTCAGCCATAAAATTTCTGTGTTTAGAAAACTTTTAAATGTGTTACTTGACAGTGTCAACAATGTATTACAAAGAAGTGCTAGAAAAGAAAATTATGGGCTAGCAAGATGTCTGGGTGCTTGCAGTAGACATTAGACTTAGTATCATCCTCAGAAGCCATTTAAATTGGGAAGGGGCAGATGGACTCCACAGAGTTTCCTGACCTCTGCATTTGTGCTGTGGCATGCATGCCTATACATATCATGTACACACACACACACACACACACACACACACACACACACACACGATACATAATTTTTTTGAGACAGGGTTTCTCTGTAGCTTCAGAGCCAGTCCAGAACTAACTCTGTAGACCAGGCTGTTCTCAAACTGACAGAGATCCACAGACCTCTGCCTCATGAGCACTGGGATTAAAGGCATCATGCACCACCACTGCCTGGCAACAGACTATTTTATATGGTTATATTTATCTTTTCTTTTTTATCATGTATACACATGCCAGAAGAGGACACCAGATCTCATTATGGATGGTTGTAAGCCACCATGTGGTTGCTGGGAATTGAAGTCAGGATCTCTGGAAGAGCAGCCAGTACTTTTAAGTTATGAGCCATTTCCCTAGCCCTTTTTTGTTTGCTTGTTTGTTTTGCTTTGTGAAACAGGATTTCTCTATGTAACAGCCTGGCTGTCCTGGAACTCACTTTGTAGATTACCTAGCCTCAAACTCACAGATATCCACCTGCCTCTGCCTCCTGTTTAATGAGATGAAAAGGTGTATGCCACCACTGCCTGCCTGAATTTTGATTTTTCTATGAAAATACATACATATTTTAATATTTTAAAATATATCAGTGTTTTGTCTACATATATGCACTTACAGCCTGGTGCCTGCAGAGTCCAGAAGAGAGCACCATATACTCTGGGACTGGAGTTCCTAGGCAACAAGCAGTTGAAATGCAATTTATGTTCTGAAAAATATTTTGGAGCTGTAGGTGTGGCTCCATTAATCAGAGTGCATACTGATCCTGTAGAGGACACAGGTTCAGTTCCCAGCATGCATGTCAGCTACCTGTAACTCCAGCATTGTCTTAGATTCTGCCCATGTGTGCACAAATCCATATGAACACACACACACACACACACAGCACACAAATGCACATAACTTAAAATTATAAAAATATTATTGACTTGAGGGATGACTCATTGGTAGAGCATATGCTTAGCATATACAACACTTGCTTTAAAAAAGTCATTGATTTTATACCTAGAAAAGGTTAAATAATAGGGCTGGGGAGATGGCTCAGCAGAAGACCTGAGTTTGGTACCCAGCACCCACACGGTAGCTCAGTCTTCTGATCTCTGCA
>NW_024433845.1:0-2820 GCF_017639785.1 Mesocricetus auratus | reverse complement strand
TCCCGCGCTACCGTCTCGCCAGCAAGAACAGCGCAGAACACTCGGATCCTTCTGCAGTAAAGCTTTAATGCATCTTGAGAGATAGATGATCAGCTTCTTAGAGGAGACCCCAAGCTAAGAAACCCAGCCCCTTATATAAGCCTAGGAGCTCCGAGTGAGATGTGTAGAGCCGGGATTGGTGGTTTGCACATCACCCCAGATGACGTCACGGGAGAGGCACAGTTTAAACGGTTAACTCCAACTGACAGCGACAGTTAACTCCAACTGACAGCGACAGTTAACTCCAACTGACAGCGACAGTTAACTCCAACTGACAGTGGATGTCAGCGCCATCTTCTAACGGCAATAGCGATAGCGAGGGCGGCTCCTCACATCTCCCCCTATTCATTTATTTTTGAAGCAATAGGACACCCACAACTTTGGAGTGGAGATAGAGGTCAAATCCCCATGTGCAAATTCGGAACATGTACAAAGCTCCTCTCCAGGGTCTTATCCCCAGAGGAAGTCCTGACCAGTCCGATGTCTTTTTTCTGGGGGAAGGAGATCATGACATAGAACCTTCATGCAAGATGACTTATCTCCCAGGAGAAAGTCGTTATACCGCAGACCTCTCCTGTGCAGTGCTTAGCCTTGCAACTCCTTGGGCTGCTGAAGCCTACCCACTCTATCCCGTGCAATGAGACTAGCCTCGTGGGGTGCAGAGCTGGGAGGCCAGCGACCTATTGCTTTAACATGGTTAACCAAATGTCAGGGGATGCTCCGTGTTCTAAGGCAGCAAGTGCTTGTGCCACCACCACTTTCTCCTTTTGTTTGGGCTCTGAGCGTACACACCATCCAAAGCATCAACACTATTCCACAGCAGAGAACTAGGCTAAATGATCCTACCCCCACCCATTCCTTAAAATAAGAAAATGCAGATGAAATCAGGGGGAAGGTCTTCCATCAGAGAAAGATCCAGATGCGTCGAATTCACTTGCAGGATCGCCATTCTCAACTCACGGAGTGTCTGCTCAAACTCAAAAGTCCAATTCTGTAATAAATGTTGAGACAGAGCTTTTGACAGGTTAGCTGCTCTTGTAAAATTCTCATATTGTACTAAGTGACACAAAGGCCAGGCAACTTTGTTCACATCCCAATTTGGCCATCTGCCACAATATATCCAATTGTTCCTGAACCAAATTAATCTGTTGGTTTACCAACATCAGGCCTCCTTGTATCTGAGAATTGGCAGTGGCCTGTTTATCTAGGACCATGGTCACAGTGGCCTATAGTTCATTAATGGTTTGAGTTGTCTGCACAGTGGCAGAAAGTGCAAGGGCCGAGGCGGTAACCGAAGCAGTAACCGCGGCGGTGGCTATCAGGCCCACAATAATAGCAGAGATCCCAAAAATCTCGCTTTTCCCTAAACAAACTCAAATTACTTGGCGCCTCAACAGGAGCTGGAATAAATCGAGGCATGCGCATTACCAAAGCAAAGGGTGCTTAATAGCATCCCAGCATAATGCATAAAAACAATTCTAAGCAGAACAATTTATTTCTTTCTGATTCTTACCTAGGTATCATTACTCACAACCCAAATAAAGGGCAGCTGAATAATTAGTTCTCTTAAAAGGGGTATACTTAACATTGGAGGAGGACCAATCAGATGATCCAGAGCTCTGTCCCTCACTCAGACTGTTGCCTAATGCCCCTTTCCAATCAAAAGTAATCTGTCCCTTCTCACTATCATAGGAGAAAGATCAGTACAGCTTCCATTAATTCAAAAGGATTAGCATTAGATCTTTCTGGATCCATATGAATAAAATTATCCTTTAATGAAGAAATCACAGTAAAGCACAAGCTTCCTACTAATGACAAGGTTCTCTCATCCTGAAAACTCTGTATCTGAGGATCTAAAGGCAAAAAGGCAAGCCCCAACTCTCTATTATTTGTGAAAAATCTAGGGAACACCTGGGCATTCTGCATCACTGGCATCGGTAGGGGAAGGTAGACATGATGGCCCACCGTAACTCTCCCATCATACTAGGAACCATCATCCCGAGTAGGAGAGTCTTCATCACCCACTTGGCCTCCATCCTTCTTATTCTGGAGTTGTGAAGGAGCTCTTCGAGTGAGTCTTTCAGGGATCCACAGGGGTTTTCTTCCTCCTGTGGAAAAACACACACAGCTCCCCTGGATCTTATAAGAATAGGATCCGGGCCTTTCCAGAGATCAGTCAAGACATCTTTCCATTTTACCATTTCTTTTGGCCTATCAGGCTCTAAACTGTGGCGATCAGCCGCAGTGTGGCCTTGGGCATCACAGTTCAAGAAATTAAGGGTAAAAGTGCCATGGATACAGCAACTCTTGGTACCGAGGGTAGAACATCCTCAATACTCCCCTTTTGTTTAATCAGATATGATTTGAGTGTACGATGGGCACGTTCCACAATGCCCTGTCCTTGAGGGTTATAAGGTAGGCCAGTTAGATGGGTAACATCCATTTGCCGACAAAACTGTCGGAATTTTTGAGAGGTATATGCTGGTCCATTGTCTGTTTTTAAAATTCTGGGTTTCCCCAAGCACTCCAGGCCTCAAGGCAATGTTGAATCACATATGAGGCCTTTTCCCTGTTAGGGGTGTGGCAAACATTACGCCAGAACAGGTGTCAACAGAAACATGAACATATTGAAGCCTTCCAAAAGAGGAATATGAGTAACATCCATCTGCCACATCTGCAATGGTCTAATGCCACGTGGGTTTATTCCCATGTGGGGAGTAGGTAAGAATTCGCAGCAATTCTGGCATTGAGTAACAATTTCCCTAGCCTCTTTCCTGGATA
>NW_024433844.1:0-30263 GCF_017639785.1 Mesocricetus auratus | reverse complement strand
GAATATGTGGTATTGCTCTCTATATATGATAGAACATATGGTTTTGATCTACATATATGATAGTATGTGTGGTGTTTATCTTTCTGATCCTGGATTTCTTCATATATTTTTCTGGATTCATCTATTTTCCAGCATTTCATGGATTCATTGTTCTTTATGACTGAATACAATTCCATTATTTTCATTATCATTATCCATTCATCAGTTAATTGACATGTAGACTCTTTCCATTTTCTTGGCACTGTGAATGGAACAGCAATACCACAGATGTGCAAGTATTTCTGTAGAAAGGTATAAAGTCCTCTGAGTATGTATTCTGGAGTGATATGTCTGTGTCACAAAATAGTTCTACTTTATGGATAAATTTCTACACTGGGGATAAGACAGAACTGAATACTAAGCCTTAATGCAACTCTGACATCACTCCCTTCAAGTCCCCTGCAGTAGCAAGGCAGGAAAGAATGTAAGAGAGAGAGAGAGTGAAATGCATCTTCCAGCCATGGCATGGCCATTGCATTCCTTAAATTTTGCAGCTGTGATTACCTGAACACGTTCTGTACAACATTAAGCCAATCAGCATTCTTTCATGACAAGGAGATTTATTTATAATGTCCCACCCTTCACTGAGAATATACAGGCAACTAAAGTTCACTGGGAGAGGCTTGCTTCTGTAAATAATCTCACACCCATTCTCTCATTACTAACCCTAACTAGGGATCTGGAAAGAAATGGGAGTAGGAGAAAGACTAGTTGGAAAGATGAAGGGAACCTAGAAGAGTTGAAGGGAAACAAGAGTGGGCAAAAGAAGATGGGTAAGACACAAATAGGTTATGTATATTTATGAAAATGTCATTGAAATTCATTATTAGAGAAGACTTATTTGGGAGAAGCAATAGGGAAGAAAGCAATACTAAGCCTTCTCCTCAGATAAATGGTGCAAAAGACAGCCTGCAGAATGAATGGGCACCACCTGTGATTCAGTGCAGACTGGAGAGACCATGTCTCATCTCTGAAGGTAGTAGTGTGTTGGGAAATATTATTTTAAGGTGTGTGACTTTTGTTTATGCTGCATTTGTTTAACTCTGCAAAGCTGTGATCCCTTGCCTGTCTAAAATACCTGGTAGTCCTAATAAAGAGATGAATGGCCAACAGCAAGGCAGGAGCAAGGATGGGTGGGCATGGCAGGCAGAGAGTATCAATAGAAGGAGAAAGGAGGGAAAGAGAAGCAACGAGAGAACAAGGAGAGGAGAATGTCAGGGGCCAGCCACCAAGCCACCCAGACAGCCATGGAGTAAGAAAAAGAGTAAGATATATAGAAGAAAGATAAAAGCCCAGAGGGAAGATGTAGATGGATTAACTTTAAAAAAAGCTGGCCAGAAACAAGCCAAGCTAAGGCTGGGCATTCATTAGAATAATCTTCCACATGTGATTTACTTGGGAGCTTGGTGGTGGGCCCCTCAAAAAAGACCAAAAGTCAAAAGAGTAAGAGGCAAAAACATTATTCAACAGTAATATATTGGATCGCCAGCTGCCTGGAACCATACAAGTAGTTTTGTGCATCAGGTGCAATGACAAAACAGTAAAGAACAGAAGTGAGAAGCCAAGGACAGTCCTTCCTGTGCCTCCAGAGCATTTTCTTCCTTTCCTTGGGTCCCAGGTTATGTCCTATCCACCTTCCTTCAGATAACCTTTCTCATTCTTGCCATTGAGCTCTGGTCTTTCCAGATGTGTCACATCTTTTTCTCCCTAACTCATACTGAGTAGAGACATCTGTCCATGTGTCCTTGTTCACATGGGGATGACATCCAGGGGCATCTACAGTTCATAACTCTCTGGAGCTCTATGCTGTGCTTGGCAATCCCATGTAAATGCTCTGGTTTCATAAAAAATCAGAAAAGATGCCATCATCTTCCCCATAAGCCCTCCCCTCTCTATCGCATCTCTATAGTCCAATCAGTCTGTCTGAGGATAGGAGGATTTATCATTCAACTCTGAAGCCCAGGCTCCAAGGTCTCTCCCATGCATGCAGCCCTTCCAAGACTCTAGGGAGCACGTGGGCATTTATAAATTCATAATTCTATGTTCATTTTTCCTAAGATGCTGATCCAAAATGATAAATTCTTCCAAGCCTAAAAATTATCAACTCTCCTCATTTTTATGTCTCTCTTCCATGCAGTTCCAGCTACTCACCCCATCTATTGCATACATACAATCCACAACAAAGACTGCTCTCACCATTCCTCTTACACTCACCACACAACCTCAAAAGTGGATTTCCTTGTCCCTTTCCATCTCCTTCAAATACATTGTGTATGCTGAAGTTACAATGCATTTTCTGAAATAGAAATTAAATTGTGTTATCATTCTGATAATTATTATTTACTCCTCTTTTTGATATTCAGGATTAAATGAATGCATTAGCTCAACATATAAGACCTTTGGTGAGCTGAGAACTGTTCATCCCCATCTCTTGCCTCCCTGCAACCCCAGCAACATATCCTTCTCTAAATACTGCACTTACTTATTTTTTTGGACAAGTACTCTCTATTCCATTCCTTTGAAGATGGCATCTTCCAACTCATCTAGCCATCTTTATCCATTCATTTTTATTAGCACATAGTAATTGTACAAATAATTTTCCTTATTATATTTTCATATATAATGCATACAATATTGAACATACTTTCCCCCACACAATCATCTCCAGTCTCCTTTCCCTATTCACACTGGTCTATTTACTACTCCCAAATGGTCTCCTTTATATTTTTATGTCATTTTAAGAATCTAGATTCTATATGTAAGAGGAAAGGTAAGAAATCTGTCTCATTCTGTCTTATTTTGCTTAGCATGATTTCCAGTTCCAACCATTTCCCTGAAGGTAGCTGTTCATTCTTTTTATGGCTGGAGTTGGTGCAAACACCTTTAACCACAGCACTAGGAAGGCAAAGGCAGGCAGAAATGTGTGTGTTTAAAGTTATTCTTGTCTACATATTGAGTTCTAGGTCAGCTTGGATGTCACAGTGAGACTCGTGTGTGTGTGTGTGTGTGTGTGTGTGTGTGTGTCTGTGTGTGTGTGTGTGTGTGTAGAATAATGGCTCCGTGGTTAAAGCATTGACTATTCTTCCAGAGGTATCGGTTCTTGGTACCCACACAGCAGCTCAGAATCATCTGGAATTCCATTCCAGGATATCAGATGGCCTCTTTTAGATTTCATGATTACCAGACATATAAGTGATGTACCTTCATACATGCAGACAAAACACTCATACAATGGAATATTTCAATGAAGTTGATTTTTGCATTTATTTTACTTAATTCAATGTTTTTCCAGTGCTGCTACCAGAAGCTTTCTAAATGTGGACAAGGCCGTATTCCATTTCAACAGCTAGTGCAGACCTAAGTGATAGAGAACAAGCTTGGGCTATCATTCAGAGTCTGTCCTTTGTAGCAAAGCTTTGGGGTTTGTGACTGTGAAATACCCCTCACTCAACGAAGACTTACTCTACTGTGGCTGTAGAACTCATTCAACCCCTATTCATTCTAAACAGTGCCATTTGCTGGGAGAAAACAAGAATATCTGTGAAGGTAACTTCAGTATTTGAGCCCTGTCACAAGTCTTCTTTCTGTAAATATTGTTTCCACTAAAGAGGAATACAGTCATGAATATAGAGAAATCATTGAAAGAACTGCCTGCTTTAGCGTATGATTATTTGTGCATACAACTACTTTTCACTTGTCTCATTTTAAAAATAAGGATAGACCAGCCCCCAAATTAAGGCCAGTTCTAAACCCCAAACATCTAGCAAGCAGGTGGAGAGCCAGTGGAAGCTGAAGGGGGAATGTTAGACCTGGAAATTTCTTGTAGAAGGTGCTGTTCAGTAAGGAAGCTTCTTCCTTCCTTCCTTCCTTCCTTCCTTCCTTCCTTTTTTTCTTTTTTAAATCTTCAGAGCCTATCTTTTCCAGTAATGGTATTTCCAAAAGCTTCCAAGTGAACCTTCTAAAAATCCCCTACTTTTGAACATTGTTTAAATATCTTTAACCTTAACTTCAATTTGGAGTCCCTTGGCAGCACTGCCACTGCAAGCTTGAGGACAGGGATGAGGTAGACCAATAATCAAGAGCTCAAACAATTATCTCAAAGTGGAGCTTTGAGGTCTATGATGCTTAATTCTCATGGTCTGCTTGACAGGATCTAGAATTATGGAGGAAATAAATGTCTGAACATGTCTGTGAGGAAGAGTTTAGATTGGTGTAACTGAGTAGGAGACATACCCTAAATGTGAAATGGAATCATTCTGTGGGCTGGATCTTCAAACTGAATAGAAAGGAGAGAGAATATGAGTACCAGCTCCCATCATCCTTCTTCTAGGCTGTAGATCTAGTCTGACACAAGCTCCTGCGACCACACTAGAGTCAGTTAACTCTTCATGATGGACTGAATCCTGCTGTTTGATATATAAATAAGACATACAGTGAACAAATCCCTTTCATTAGTGCTTCTATCTCCTTAAGTATTTATCAGTGACTTTTGTTAGGAAACTTTGAATCATTTTTAAAACCATTTTTAAAGCACATAGTGACTTATTCTGTCACAGAACACTAGAATTCATTTTTTCCATCTGTTACTTTGCTACCTGCCCTCTGGCCTCCCTTTTCCTTTCTCTCCCAACCTTTCTTAATATTTAGTAGTTTCTCCTCTATTATGTTCATACATGATATTAGCTTTTTAGCTTTCATGAATAAACAAGAAAATTAAGTGTTTTCCCTCTGCACCCCAGTTATTTGTTGTTATTGTCTAAAAGAAGCAGAAGCACTTTTCTTTGGTTGTATTTTAAGTGACAATTGCCATATAAAATTAACCTGCCTGACTGTTCTTTTGTTAAATGAAATCAGTGTTGGATACTGTATTTAATTGCATGTGTACACATCTGGGTGTGTGGTGTATGACTGTACACATACCTGTATGTGCACAACAGAATTCAGATATTGCAGGTGAGTTTCTTAATTTTATATATATATATATGACTTATTTGAATCTTACAAGTTTTCTATAATTAGCATCTATTACTCTTGCAATACAAGAAAAGAGAAAGAAGAAAAAGGGAATAGGAAGCAAAAATGAAAGGGAGAGGTAGAACTACAAAAGGAGGAAGAGGAGAGATAAGATGAGAAGAGAGAGAGAAGTGTATCTTGAAGCTTCTTTTTAAGGCACAAGGTCACTAATGTCATAAAAGCCCTTCTCTGACAAAGCCTGGGTATAAAAGCTAGGGAAATCTTGTGTTGTGCTCAAGTGGCCATGCATTCCCTCCCTTGAACCCCGAGTCATTTTTCCTAGAAGAAATTTGCAGTATGGCATACAGCAAAAGGCTTTGTTTGGGAGTTTTTGCTGTTGTGTTATATCTTTTGTTTTCTTCAATCCAAACTATTTTATAATTACTCTAATATTGCCAAACCTAAGGCTCATCTGGAAACAGGAACTGGCATTGATTTTAATGCTGTGTCTTCAAGGCAACCTTCAGGTACACAGAAGTGATAATTTAAGGAAACAAAAATTAATAACGGATCCTTACACCATTTCTTCCTGATGAGAAGGCACAATGATTCTATAGCCATTGTCAATGAGAGCTTTCGGGAATAACCCCAGCTTGGTGAATAGCAGTGTCAACAGTGAACAGAATACTCTCAAATTCAACTTGTCTACAGCCATCTCAAGATTTTCAAAGTTCTCTTAAAACTAGAATTCTCATCACACCCAGGTCAGTCTTCCTCTTCTCTGCAAAAGGCAGAATTTCACTCTGGTTATAGACAGTGACCTCCCCAAGCCAGGTCCAGACCTATAAACTGAGTGCTGACTTAAGTTACTAGATGGTCTTTTGTCTCTTTGTCTTAGAGGCTGTGACCATTTACAATTTTTAAATGGATGAAGTCAAACAAAACAGGCTTGCCTGCTCAGTGAAGCAGAGACAGGGCCAGAGAGAAAACAGCTGCCAAAAAGACAATGCTTTGTCCAGAATAATCTGTCAAGTTTTTAAATCTTCTGACACCTTCTATGGCCAGTGCATGTAAAAAAATGTCAGTGATGGACATAGAAAACACTGAGCAGGCTCCATCAAGCCTGATATTTACCACCTTAAAGAGGAATGACCCATGTAATCCTTTGAAAACAGTAGCTTACAGTTAAGACATAACTGTTCTCGGTTTTGATTCTAAACACACTAAATTTTCCTATAAATTAAGGAGTTTCATATAGTATATTTTATGGCTATCTTAAAATAGAGAATTGATTAGTAAATAAATAGTAATTAATTAAAAGGATGAAAGTTTTAAAGGTTTTATTAGTTCTCTGGTAATTCTTTTTTTTCCTTGTTATCACTTTTTATTTTAATTTTAAATAGCTTGTTTTATATGTCAATCCCAGTTCCCTCTCCCTCCCCTCCTCCCGCACCCCCCCCATCCCCCCCAGCCCCCCAGCCCATTGCCAATTCCTTCCACATAGGGGATATCTAGAGTCTGACATTTCACTCAGGGTAGGGTCCAGGCACTCCCCTAAGATTCGAGGCTGAGAGAGCATCCCTCTTTGTGCTATGGGCACACGATGACTGTTTGTATTCCAGGGATAGACACTGATCCACTGCTCAGGACCCCTTAGGTTTCCCAGGCCTCCTCATTGAAATTCACATTCGGGGGTCCAGATCAATCCCATGCTGGTCTCCCTGCTGTCGGTCTGGGGTCCAAGAGCTCTCCCCTGTTCAGATCAGCTGTCTCTGCTGGTTTGCCAGCCCATTCTTTGCCAATTTGCTCATCACTCCTCTCTCTCTGTCACTGGGTTTCTTGGGTTCAGTTCAGTGCTTAATTGTGTGTGTTTGCCTCTGCTTCCATCAGTCACTGAATGAAGGCTCCCGGATGGTTATAGACATCAAGTTCATTATCAGGAATGGGCATTCAAGGTGGTCTCTCCACTATTTCCTAGCTTGCCAATTGGTGTTATCCCTTTAGATCACTAGAGGTCACTCTGGTGCCTGATCCGACTTCTAACCTATGATTCCCTCTTCCCCCTATTCTACCCCCACCCACTCAAACTTCCTGTTCCCCCATGACCTACTCTCTCTTCCTCTTCTCTCCCCTCTCTTCTTCCCAGCTCCCACTCCCCCCCACCCCTCATCGTGTTCCTCATCCATTCAGAGGATCTTGTCTCAATCCTCTTCTCTTGGGTACTATGCATATATGCATATCTTTTAGGTTCTTTCCTGTTTCCCAGACTCTCTATCAGTGGAAGTGCAGACTGGCACTATCCTTATCCATGTCTAAAATCCATATATGAGTGAGTACATACCATGTTTGTCTTTTTGTGACTGGGTTACCTCACTTAGGATGGTTTCTTCCAGTGCTATCCATTTACCTGTGAATTTCAAGATTCCATTGTTTTTTTCTGCTGAGTAATACTCCATTGTGTAAATGTACCACATTTTCTCTATCCACTCTTCAGTTGAGGGGCATCTAGGTTGCTTCCAGGTTCTGACTATTACAAATAATGCTGCTATGAACATAGTGGAGCAGATGCCCTTGTTGTATGAATTTGCCTCATTTGGATATATGCCTAAGAGTGGAATTGCTGGGTCTAGTGGTAGATTAATTCCCATTTTCCTGAGGAATCTCCATACTGATTTCCAAAGAGGCTGTATGAGTTGGCACTCCCACCAGCAGTGGAGGAGTGTTCCCCTCTCTCCACATCCTCTCCAGCATAAATTGTCTTCGGTGTTTTTGATTTTAGCCATTCTGACAGGAGTAAGATGGTATCTCAGAGTCGTTTTGATTTGCATTTCCCTGATGGCTAAGGATGTTGAGTACTTTCTTAAGTGTCTCTTGGCCATGTTAGCCTCCTCTATTGAGAATTCTCTATTTAGTTCTGTACCCCACCTTTTAATTGTATCCTTTGGTGTTTTGGTGACTTGCTTTTTGAGTTCTTTGTAAAATTTGGAGATTAGTGCTCTGTCAGATGTGGGATTAGTGAATATCTTTTCCCATTCTGTGGACTGCCTTTTTGTCTTGTTGACTGTGTCCCTTGCCTTACAAAAGCTTTAGTTTCATGAGGTCCCATTTGTTAATTGTCGATCTCAGTGTTTGTGACACTGGTGTTATGTTTAGGAAGTAGTCTCTTGTACCAACTCGATGAAGAGTATCTCCCACTTTCTCTTCTAAAAGTTTCAGTGTGGCTGGATTTATGTTGAGATCATTGATCCATTTGGACTTAAGTTTTTACAAGGCGATAAACATGGATCTATCTGCAGTCTTCTGTATACCAGTACCCAGTTATGCCAGCACCATTTGTTGAAGATGCTTTCTTTTTTCCATTGTATAGTTTTAGCTTCTTTGTCAGAAATCAAGTGTTCATAGGTGTGTGGGTTAAAATCAGGGCTTTCAATTCGGTTCCATTTTGTTTTTCCATATAAAGTTGATTAATGTTCTTTCCAGGTCCTTGAAGAATTGTGATGGAATTTTGATAGGGATTGCATTGAATCTGTAGACTGCTTTTGGCAAGATTGCCATTTTTATTATGTTGATCCTACCAATCCAAGAGCATGGGAGATCTTCCCATTTTCTGGTATCCTCTTTGATTTCTTTCTTTAAAGACTCAAAGTTCTTGATATACAAGTCTTTCACTTCCTTTGTTAACATTATCCCCAGATATTTGATGCTGTTTATGGCTATTGTAAAGAGTGATGTTTCTCTTATTTATTTCTCAGTCACTTCATCATCTGTATATAATAGGGCCACTGATTTTTTTGAGTTTACTTTGTATCCTGCCACTTTGCTGAAGGTGTTTATCAGCTCTACGAGTTCCCTTGTGGAGTTTTTTGGGTCACTTATGTAAACTATCATATCATCTGCAAATAGTGAAAGTTTCACTTCTTTTCCTATTTGTATCCCCTTTATGTCCTTTTGTTTTCTTATTGCTGTACCTAGAATTTCAAGTACAATATTGAAGAGATATGGAGAGAGTGGACAGCCTTGTCTTGTTCCTGATTTTAGAGGAATTGCTTTGAGTTTCTCTCCATTTAGTTTGATGTTAGCTGTTGGTTTACTGTATATTGCTTTTATTATATTCAGGTATGTTCCTTTTATCTCTGATCTCTCTAGGACCTTTGTCATGAAGGGGTGCTGGATTTTGTCAACGGCTTTTTCAGCATCTAGTTAGATGATCATGTGGTTTTTCTTTCGTAGTTTGTTTATATGATGGATTACCTTGATAGATTTTCTAATGTTGAACCATCCCTGCATTCCTGGGATGAAGCCTACTTGATCATGGTGGATGATTTTTCTGATGTGTTCTTGAATCCGGTTTGCGAGTATTTTATTGAGTATTTTTGCATCGATGTTCATGAGGGAAATTGGTCTATAGATCTCTTTCTTAGTTGTGTCTTTGTGTGGCTTGGGTATCAAGGTAATTGTAGCCTCGTAAAAAGAGTTTGGCAGTAAGCCTCCTGCTTCTATTGTGTGGAATACTTTGAGGAGTATTGGAATTAGCTCTTCTTTGTATTTCTGGTAGAATTGTGCACTGAAGCCATCTGGGCCTGGGCTTTTTTTGTTTGGGAGACGTTTGATGACTGCTTCTATTTCATTCGGGGTTATAGTTGTGTTTAGATTGTTTATCTGCTCTTGATTTAGTTTTGGCAAGTGATATCTATCCAGGAAATTGTCCATTTTATTTAAATTTTCGAATTTTGTGGAGTACAGATTTTCAAAGTATGCTCTGATGATTCTCTGAATTTCCTCAGAGTCCGTTGTTATGTCCCCTTTTCATTCCTGATTTTGTCAATTAGCATGCTCACTCTCTGTCTTTTGGTTAGTTTGGACAGAGGTTTTTCTATTTTGCTGATTTTCTCAAAGTACCAACTCTTTGTTTCATTGATTCTTCTCAGTGTTTTCCTGGTTTCTACTTGATTGATTTCTGCCCTCAATTTGATTATTTCCTGGCGTCTGCTCCTCCTGGGTGAGTTTGCTTCTTTTTGTTCTAGAACATTCAGCTCTGCTATTAATTCTCTAGTATGACTATTCTCCAGTTTCTTCATGTGGGCACTTAGTGCTATAAACTTTCCTCTCAGCACTGCTTTCAAAGTGTCCCATGAGTTTGTGTATGTTGTGTCTTCATTCTCATTGAATTCGAGGAAGTCTTTAATTTCTTCTTTTATTTCTTCCTTTACCCAGGGATGGTGCAATTGTGCATTGTTCAATTTCCATGAGTTTGTAGGGTTTCTGCGATTTATGTTATTGTTGAATTATAATATTAATGCATGGTGGTCTGATAAGATACAGGGGGTTATTCCGATTTTTTTGTATCTGTGTAGATTTGCTATGTTTCCTATTATGTGGTCAATTTTAGAGAAGGTTCCATGTGGTGCCAAGAAGAAGGTATATCCCTTTGTGTTTGGGTGGAATGTTTTATAGATGTCTGTTAAACCCAGTTGGGTCATAACTTCTATTAGTTCTTTTGGTTCCTTGTTAAGTTTCTGTCTGGAGATCCTGTCTAGCAGTGAGAGCAGAGTGTTGAAGTCTCCTATTATTAGTGTGTGAGATTTTATGTGCATTTTGAGCTATAGTAATGTTTCTTTCATGAATGTAGGTGTGTTTGTATTTGGGGCGTAGATGTCTAAAATTGAGACTTCATCTTGATGTACTTTTCCTTTGCTGAATAAGAAGTGTCCTTCTTCATCTCTTTTGATTGATTTTAATTTGAAGTCTAGTTTGTTAGATATTAGGATTGTTATATCTGCTTGTTTTTTGGGACCGTTTGATTAGAAGATCTTTTCCCAACCCTTTACTCTGAGATAACGTCTGCCTTTGATGTTGAGATGTATTTCTTGTATGCAGCAGAAGGAAGGGTTCTGTCTTCATATCCATTCTGCTAGTCTGTGTCTTTTTACAGGCAAGTTGAGGCCATTGACATTGAGGGACATTAATGACCATTGATTGATGATTCTTATTTGTGGTTGATTTATTGTTAGTGAAGTTATTTTGTGTACTTTCTCCTCCCTTTTTCTTTTGGTGTTTTGTAAAGTGGGATTATATATTGCCTGTTTCTTTGTGAGTGTAGTTATCTTCCTTGGATCTAGGTTTTCCTTCTAGTGCTTTCTGTAGAGCTGGATTCATGGATGCATATTGTTTAAATCTGGCTTTGTCATGGAATATTTTGTTTTCTGCATCTATGGTAATTGAGAGCTTTGCTGGGTATAGTAGTCTGGGCTGGCATCCTTGTTCCCTTAGCGTTTGTAGAACATCTATCCAGGATCTTCTGGCTTTCATCGTTCCCATTGATAAGTCAGGTGTAATTCGGTAGGTCTGCCTTTGTATGTTACTTGGCCTTTTTCTTTAGCTGCTCTTAATATTTTCTCTTTACTCTGTAGGTTTGATGTTTTGATTATTATATGGTGAGGTGACTTCTTTTTGTGGTCCAGCCTATTTGGTGTTCTGGAAGATTCTTGTATTTTCTTTAGGTTAGGGAAGTTTTCTTCTATGATTTTGTTGAATATGCTTTCTGTACCTTTTTGTTGTAGCTCTTTGCCTTCTTCTATACCTATTAATCTCAGGTTTGGCTTCTTCACGGTGTCCCATATGTCCTGGATATTTTGTGTTAAGGATTTGTTGGTTTTGAGATTTTCTTTAGTTGACGACTCTATATCCTCTAATGAGTCTTCAACACCTGAGATTCTCCCTTCTATCTCTTGTATTCTATTGGTGATACTTGTATCTGTAGTTCCTGATCGTTTACCCAGCTTTTCTATTTCCAGCATCCCCTCGTTCTGTGTTTTCTTTATCATTTCTATTTCAGCTTTCAATCCTTCAACTGTTTCAGTTGTTTCCTTCATTTTTTTGGTTGTTTTTTCTTGGTGCTCTTTAGATTCTTTGAGAGATTTGTTTATTTCTTGAATTTTCCCCCATTTCATGGATATTTTTGTTTGTTTTTTCTTCTATTTATTTAAGGGATTTCCTCGTTTCTTCTTTGAGGGTCTCTATCATCTTCATGAAATACTTTTTATGGTCTGTCTCCTCTGCTTCGTCTATGTAGTGCTTTTTGGGTCTTGCTGGTGTTGGATCCCTAGATTCTGGTGGGGTCATGTTGGTCTTTCTATTGCTGAGTGAGCTCTTATTCTGTCTTCTTCCCATCTCTTCTTCCAGTGGGTGCTGGTGGGGTCTTTCCATCTCCACTGGTCTCCTTCCTTCCTGAAGCTGAAGCTGTGGATGCTGACACTGAAGTTTAAGCTGAAGCTGGGGTTGCAGGAGGTGGGGGCTTGGAAGGGCTGATGTCTTTCCTGTGTGGGCGGGTCTTCTGGATGCTGAAAGATCAAGGGGATGGGTGTTGTGCGGGGTATCCCCGCCAGAGACCCAATCTCACCTGAAGCTGGACTCGCCGGGGTTTGGGGCCTGGAATGGCTGATGTCTTTCCCTCTGGGAATTCTTAGTACACTTTGATAGTATCCAATTTCTCCCCAACTTCTCCCAAATTCCCTCTACTTCTCATTTTCTACCCACCCAACTTTATATTGTAAAAACCCATCAAGACCAATTTGTGCTGCCATTCTATTCTGGATGTGTGACCACCTGAAATGTCATTAATCTATGGGACCACATTCTTAAAGAAGTGTGAGCTGCAAAGGAGATCTATATGTGGTCATGGGGAAGGTAAGGAAGTGTACCTGAAGTGCGTAAACATCACCATGTAGGAATACTTATTGATCAAACAAACTGACACTGTCCACTACAGATAACAAGCCAATAGCCCTTGTGGCATTGTGTTACAAATGAACACTTCTGGGAATGTGACTCTCAGTGGGTGCAGATATAAAATGATAGGAAAAGAAACATTAAATTTTAGAGACAGAAATTACTTGATGAAGTCTGCCTTTACTCTTCCATCCCCCTCTGTACATCAGCTTGAGAATTGGTATAAATGCCAAGCTTGGTGCTTTCCAAATATATTGAGGGGTGAGTAATTGGAATATGTGGAGTTGGGAAAGCACAGGCTACCTTGAGCAATGTCCATGAAACAAAGAATGTCCTTGATTAGTAGAGTAATTATGCAAGTCTTAGAAATTTTCTAAATAAATTTTCACACAACACTGATGAAAATTTTAATTTGTGAGATTCAAACTTTAACCTTGGCATGTAGGATATTGAGTTTGATTTTTAATGGACTTCTGAGTTTCCACTTTCTAGATATTCTCCATCCATTCCTGGGTTGCTGTGCATGAAGAAGTTCTTCTAGCCAGTGTGCCAGAATAAAAACACAAAAACATCACATGGAGGGTTCCGGGTATTATTCCCTATTCATCCTTCACTGCACTACACATCTGGAGAAAGCCATATCATTTCTCAACTACATCTAGATGATCTTCCTCCAAGGCATCAGCTCCCCAGTAGCTCCTGACCTCTGTAAGTCTCAGAGTCTTAGGTTTAGTTTAAGCCACCTTCAGCTTGCCATGACTAGTCACTCCTCTGGGAATAGAGGAATTTGGCAATTTGTATCAGGTGTATGTATTCCTAAGCATATGTAAGATACAGTATTAATATGTGCTATACATATCAGCATCTTTTGTGGATAAATTCTTGGTAACATAAGAAAATTGTAAAATATATTTTTAAGGATGATACTGTATAACTGGGAACATATATATATATATATATATGTATATGAAAGAAATTTGTTTTTTGAAATCTTTCTAAATTTAATTTAGAAACAATCTTATGTTACATATCAATCCCAATTCCCTCTTCTTCCCATCCTCCCATGCCCCCACTGACCCCTCCATCCCACTCCCCATCCACTCCACAGGAAGGGTGAGGCCTTCCATGGGGGATCATCAAAATCTGGCATACCATTTGTGAGAGAGAGATTTGTATGTACTGTTGCAACACTTGGGCCTCATTGCCCATGCTAGCAGTGGTTCTTACAGATTTTTTACTTCATTATTTGAAGCCTGGATCCAATGATGGCTCAAAGAAGTGAGTGGAGGTGAAAACATGCCTGGAATATTACAGTGATATTATAATAATGTTTATAAAACACAACAATGTGATTGCATATCATATATTATCACATACTATTATAATGAATATAGTTATACAACATTATAAAAGAAGCTGGAGGCTCAGATAATAATGTAAAAATAGTCCTTTCATGTACAAACACCTTACTGCCCTCCCATTCCTTCATAACAATCCCCCCAAAAATATCAGTATCCCTAACAGGATGCCCTACCCCTTCACTTTCAAAGGTGATATGGGCATTCACTCCAATGATATTATTAGTGAGAAGAATGGCAAAGCAAGGTGAGACTCCCAGTTGAGCAGTTTAACTATTAGGGGAAAGTTAATCCCAAAATTCAACACACATAACAGAGACACAAAAGCTTTCAGAGTATATTGACATTTAGAAATTAGTTTATCAGTGGCTTGCTAGGAATGAAACTAAGAAGTACCCAAGTAAAATTTTATTTGATCAATATAATGTAGAAGCAATGTCCTGATTGAAAACTCAAATAAAGCCTAACCTGAACCTAGAGACCTTGTTTATCTGACTCAGCATGCTCATCAAATTATACAAATAGCAAGTAGATACCAAGGTAATATAGTTACCTTAGGTATCAGGAAAAGAAAGATAAAGCTCATAAAAATTAAAAGCTTGATTCATGGGTAATTTTTCTTAGGATATATACAAGAGTCATCTCCGTGGACCCGGAACTGCAGATTGTATTATCTATTAAAACAAATGGGAGATCTCCACTTATCACTGGCCTCCAGAAGTAGGAACCATTACCTATACAAACACACTTTGTAGTATTTCATGGGAGCTATTCATAGAAGACAAAATCGAAGGTAAAACAGTCTTAGAACAGTAACAAATGTGTCCTACAACAGGAAGAAATCCAGGATGGCCATAGCAACTGAGGAGGAAGACTGGTAAACACTGAGGATGGAGGGGTTGGTTAGTCAGACCACAGGCTCCTATGCCATCATGGTCAAGAGTTTGAAATTGAAGACTTTAAAGCTGGAATCAGGAGTGACAGGACAGTGATGTGATTTAGTTCATGTTTGTTAGCAATAGCTCTGGAAACAAGAGAAGTATTAAAAGAGAAGACTGGAAATATTTCAGGCACTTTTTAATAGACAAGGAAATGGAAGTACTGTAGAGTTGGGATGTCTTAATTTTGACTGTTGTTTCTGTCTGCTAAAGTCTCAAGTCTCCTGCTCAGTGCAGGGAGTGTCACAGTGGTGGGGAATCAACAATCATTCTGATTATGACTACCTTAATGTTAAGGTGACTTGCCAGGATTACCCACATTGTCGTTAACATTGCCACATAACGCACGGATTAGTAGTTAATACAAGAGGGAAAATTGAGTTCTTCCCTATCTTTCACTTATACTTATGCAAAAAATGAAAAAAGAAGAAGAGGAAGAGGAAGAAGAAGATGAAGAGGGAGAAGGAGGAGGAAGAGAAGGAAAAGAAGGAGGAGGAGGAGGAGGAGGAGAAAACATGAACACCATAGGTCTTTTGTAGGCTATTTTTCAAGATTGAGTCTAATTTTTGAGTGTGAGTTTAGATAAAGGTAGTTAGTAGAACTGGCACATCCACTAAATCAATATTTGCCAACTGGAATGAAAATGTGACAGACCTTCCAACATATGCTGTGAGCCAGTGCCAGTGCTTGGATTAATATTGGCTAATTTACCTTCTGTGGTTAGCATACAATGTCTTAGGATAATAGATGATGCACTTTCTCAAAAAAGAAATGAAGACAGAAATTGCACTACATTCTTCTTCTGTTCCAAAGCATCATTGCACGTGCTCTGGAATTGACAAATCTCACTTTGAAGACTTCAAGCAAGAGGACTTTCCATGATTAAGGATAATATTAACTCAGGAAAACATGAGCAGAAGCACAATCAACTGCCTAACTTCCTGGGAAAGCCAGCAGCCCTGGGTAATGAAGAAACAGGTAAATAGATGCCTTCCTCCAGTCATCTTCAGTTTTCAAGAGTTTGTACAGTACCTCAAAATAAAAAGATCCCCCCTACTTCTTACAGGTGGAAGCAACAACTGATTGACTAACCAACCTGCACTCCATACAAACAAACAGCAATAATTCATATTAAAATTGAGCCTTCAATTTTCTTGAGCCCATCCATACATTCTATAGACTAATTCTAATAGAATCAGGACATTATTATTCTCTGCTCTTGACTCACTATACCAGAAGTATGTACATGAGTGTTATGATGATGTTGACAATGAAGATTCTATATGAATGCAAGAACATATAACATCTATTGTGTGTGAAGGGGCCAAAATATAGGAATTATTCCAAACATGTACAGTGTCACCCATAAACGATGATCCAAATCATGACCCCTTTTAAGATAAAGATGCCAGTGGAGTCTGAAATTGCAGCCCACACTGCAGACAAATGTGTAAGCCTAGTCCTAGCCCTAGTCTTAACCTAAGTAGACAGTTGGGATAACCTGTATTTTTTTCAAGCACAATAAATTAACACCTCTTGAAGTTCTCCAAAAACAATCCAACTATTTTTTTCTTTGGTTGTAAGATTGTGGAAGTCTACTTTATAAGCAGCTAGCTTAAAAATGCTCCTAAATTAAAGTATCATTGGAATTTGTTTAAAGTTTCATAATGAATAAGAAATTATGGTCTGGAAAGATGCATGAAAATATTACATTAATAAGAAAAATGTTTCAGTTATATACACTATGATTTATGAATTTCAGAGACTCTGACTCTGCCATGAAACATCTCAGCACTTTTATACTTTTTCATTTTCATTCTGACATATTTTTGGAGAAAAATAACAAAATAGTTGCAAGAAACAACACCATTTCTCATGCACGCACACCTTTTCCCTTCTTTAGTGAGTTATATTGACATGATTGGAAAAGCCAAGAGCCCATTACTGCATCCAACAAATAATACTGAATCCTAGGGTGTACTTTCATCTTGGCAATAAATCACAAAAGACAGTGGTTTTCTTCGTGGAGCCTAAAGACATTAAAAAAAAGATAGTTGTCATCTTACTAGAAAAGTGTGTATTTTAGATACTACCAAAATATCCCTGTGTTTCTCTACCTTCTAGGTATTCTTTCAGGTTCATATTTTTAGTATTTCTGTTTTCATTAATTTTGAGTTAGTTTTACAAAATAATGGGTCTCATTATGCCACCAAACACACTTTCAATTACATTGTTTGAAAATTTCATACATGAGTATTACACATCATTTCTACATTCACTTTTCCCTGTCCAATATCTCCTTCCCCCATTGTCTCCCAAATTTATGATCTATTATTATTGCTACACACACACACACACACACACACACACACACACACACACACTGCTACATCTCTTTAGTGTTGGTCATATGTATGAGTGTTTAGGACTAACCACTTGCAGTTGGATAATCTATCAGAAAGTTCTTCTCTAAAGAAAACTGACTATCCCTCTCTCAGCAGACTACAGTTCTTCATCCATGGGTCAGACTTTGTGAAATTTCCTCTACCGGTATTGACATGTTAACTGCTATTGTTATTATGTAACTCTTGTTAAGTTAGTCATGTTGCTGAGAATTTTATGGTACAGCTTCCATATTATGTTTGAGAAGACTCTACCTAGAAGCAGTCATCTTGGTCCTTTGACTCTTATTTTTTCCATTTTAAAATTTAAATTAGAAACAAGCATATTTTACATGTCAATTCCAGTTCCCTCTCCCTCCCCTCCTCCCAGACCCCTCATTGACTCCCTAGCCCATCCCCTTTCTGCTGGTCCTTTGACTCTTAAAAATATTTCCATCATGTGATTTTCCTTGAATTTTATATGTGGGGGTTGCATTTTGGATGCATCAGTTGGAGTTCGAAACTCCATGCTCACTTATCCTCTTCATTTGGATCAGTTGTACACCCCGTGAAATAGTCTCTATCTATTGCAAATATAAGTTTCTAAGTAGAGAAACTTATCTGTTGGTATAAAATATATTTACAATTACATTAGAAATAATAATGGTTTAGGAAAGTGACAGTAGTACATTCTCTTCTGGGGGTCATGATCTTAACCATGGGTGACTGGCTAGGTTTTCAGCACCAGGTATGAATTCCCTCTTACTGAGTAGGTCTTAAATCCAGCTAGAGAACTGATGGTTACCCTCTAGATAAAAGCGTTCCTAGTGCATCATGAAAGGTAACTTCTCAGTCCACTAATTGTTGTGGTTCATAGGATTTATAGCTTGGTAGACTGTCACTGTTTTTCTTCCTTGACAGCTTTCCTAATGCCTTCTAAACTTCTGAGAAGTAGTCTTCAAATAGGAATATTCCCCCAAATTCTGTGTCCAAATACATGATATTTTTTTAATCAGTAAAGTCTTACCTCCAAGTTCTTGGAGGCAACCAAAGACAAATATTGTTTTGGGAGTCTCAAACTACCCTGACTCACAACTTAAAAGGAAATTTCCCCTGCCTAGAACTGGGGTTGTTGTTAGGTAGTCTATGCCTCTTGGGGAGAAATGGTGAGGGTTTTGTTAGGTAGACAGATGACAGATGGATGGATGGATAGATAGATAGATAGATAGATAGATAGATAGATACATAGATACATAGATACATAGATACATAGATACATAGATAGATAGAGATAGGAATAAAATTTGTAGTTTTACCCGAAAATTAGTTTTCAAAATCAGGATCAGGCAAAAGGATGATATAGGAAAGGAATAAGACTAAAAAACCCTACCTCATATATCAAGCCAGGACAAGGGTCTAGCATGATGTAAAGTATAAGAGGAAAGCCTGAGGCTTAAGAGATAATAATGAAATCCAGGCAGACTCAAATCACAAAAGGCATAAATGTAGGTCAGAATCAAACCTAAGGCAGCTAATACATCTTTAGAACCTTTCAGCACTCCTGAAATCACACAGGAGTAGGCTGCAGAACAAACTCAGGTTATTTTGTTTCTAAACCAATGGCGCTCAGCCATGATGGGAGTTTATTCTTTAGACACCATGCCTATACAAGTGCTGTTTACATTCTTTAATTACTTGATATTAAGATCATCTTAATTTCTGCTACAAAAATGAAATAGAACACTATTAAATTAGAGGATTAAGTGACATACTGGAAATGTAGTTCATTATCCATGACATTCCTCCCTCTAGTGGCTACAAAGGTTTCAAGCAACATTAGCCTCAAAACTTGTTTTTTGTTTTACCTGATTAGGCAGAGAGACAGACAGACAGACAGATAGGCTGGCATGCATAAATATATAACTACAACCTGTCCAGTTCATTTAATGTTGGTTGAACATACACATTAATTTTAGCACTCACATTTGGTATTCTATAACCATTTGAGGTACCTCCTTGGGGGAGACTAATTTTCCCTCTTTCAATAGTCCTTAGTTACCTGTTGATCTTTGTTTAAGGGTGTTACCTTTCAAGATTTTCCCTTTCCAAATTAGCATGTCCTTTAGTGTTGCCACTGTTAGGAAGCCACATGTTTTAGGTATCCCTGTCATTTATAGGAGACACAATCCTTCAACAGAATTTATGGACCTTTGGTTCTTACAACATTTCTTGCTCATCTTCCACAGTGTTTCCTGAACCTTCTGTGGGGGTTCTATTTTAGATGTGTCAATTAGGGTGGGGTACCCCACAGTCAGTTGCTCTTGGCCATTTGATCAGTTGTGGTTTTCTGTGATGGCTTGCTGCAAAGAGGAGTATCTTTCATAAAGTGTGATGATACTGACCATGGGTTTAGAAACTAGTACTTTGAATTCCTTTAGGAGTTGAGAGCACAGTGTTGTTATTTGCATTCTTGCCTTGCTCTCTTGTCCCTTTTCGCCCTCACCAATGCCTCCCAGCTCCTCCCACCAAGTCATAAACCCACCTTTGTGTCCTGGGGGTTTTTCTTTGTAACCTACTGAATTTAATTATGTGCACTTCTGGGACCATGGGTGTGAATCTGTTGAGTGGGGTATGGTAACTCACCAGTGGCTACACCAGTGATAATGACTTCCTCTCCTCCAGTTGCCCCTAACTGTTGTTCACTTCCCTGGGTGGGAAAAAGACCATGAGTCCCTCTCCCCTACATAAATGAATGTTTGCTGGGTCAAATAGTTTAAGATCACAGCACTCATGAATTCATAACAACTATGTTCACTTGCATAGGGTGAAAGGTTCAGGCATTACACTGGCCTGCCTGTTACCTGGCAGGATGCACTCAGGCAGCACTCTAGCCAGCCCAGAGTTCTGTGAGAACCAGTCTACATATAGGTGCAAAGGACCCCTTTAAAGGACTGACCCCTGATTATTCACTCTCTTTTACTCTCATCTTCCTCTCTTACTTCTCTCTCTCTCTCTCTCTCTCTCTCTCTCTCTCTCTCTCTCAGTTCTGTATGGGCTGGTTATCCCTCACCCCCCTTTTCCTTCCCTGTCCACTAATAGAACTCCACATGGGACTGTTGAGTCACGGTTTGTGTCTCGTTACAGGGTAAACCTACACATTTTAACAACATAGGGCCTTCAACTATGTGGCCCACAAACATAATCTACAGCAAGCCATTCATCTTAGGGTTTCAGCTGCTGTGATAACACACCACGACCAAAATCAACTTGTGGAGGAGAGGGTTTATGTCACTTAGAGCTTGTAGTCTGTCATCCAGAGGAATCAGGGCAGAAATTCAGGACAGGAACCTACAGGCAGGGACTTTTGAAGAGGTCATGGACTCGGAGGAGAGCTTTTACTGGCTTATTGGTCCTGAATAGCTCAGTTTGTTTTCTTACACACATCAGGAATAGCTACCCATGGAGAGCACCATCCACAGTGGACCAGACATTCAACAGTCAATCAGCAGCATTATTTGTAATAGCCAGAACCTGGAAGCAACCTAGATGCTCCTCAACTGAAGAGTGGATAGAGAAAATGTGCTACATTTACACAATGGAGTATTACTCAGCAGAAAAAAACAATGGAATCTTGAAATTCGCAGGTAAATGGATAGCACTGGAAGAAACCATCCTGATTGAGGTAATCCAGTCGCAAAAAGACAAACATGGTATGTACTCACTTATATATGGATGTTAGACATGGATCAGGATAGTGCTAGTCTGAACTTCCACTGATAGAGAGTCTGGGAAACAGGAAAGAACCTAAAAGATATGTATATATGCATAGTACCCAAGAGAAGAGGATTGAGACAAGATCCTCTGAATGGATGGGGACCACGGCGAGGGGTGGGGGGTAGTGGGAGCTGGGAAGAAGAGAGGGGAGAGAAGAGGAAGAGAGAGTAGGTCATGGGGGAACAGGAAGTTTGAGTGGGTGGGGGTAGAATAGGGGGAAGAGGGAATCATAGGTTAGACAGATCAGGCACCAGAGTGACCTCTAGTGATCTAAAGGGATAACACCAATTGGCAAGCTAGGAAATAGTGGAGAGACCACCTCGAATGCCCATTCCTGATAATGAACTTGATGTCTATAACCATCCGGGAGCCTTCATCCAGTGACTGATGGAAGCAGAGGCAAACACACACAATTAAGCACTGAACTGAACCCAAGAAACCCAGTGACAGAGAGAGAGGAGTGATGAGCAAATTGGCAAAGAATGGGCTGGCAAACCAGCAGAGACAGCTGATCTGAACAGGGGAGAGCTCTTGGACCCCAGACCGACAGCAGGGAGGCCAGCATGGTACTGATCTGGACCCCCGAATGTGAGTGTCAATGAGGAGGCCTGGGAAACCTATGGGGTCCTGAGCAGGGGATCAGTGTCTATCCCTGGAATACAAACAGTCATCGTGTGCCCATAGCACAAAGAGAGATGCTCTCTCAGGCTGGAATCTTAGGGAGTGCCTGGACCCTACCCTGAGTGAAATGTCAGACTCTAGATATCCCCTATGTGGAAGGAATTGGCAATAGGGTGGGAGGCTGGGGGGATGGGGAGTGCGGAAGGAGGGGAGGGAGAGGGAACTGGGATTGACATATAAAACAAGCTATTTAAAATTAAAATAAAAAATGGTGTAAAAAAAGAAAGAAAATTATTCACAGTATTTCCTATAGGCCAAACTTACAGAGACAGATGCTGCAATGCCAAACTACCAGATATTTCCCACTGGTGCAATAATGGCACAATTGGTATGGGCTAACCAACTGCTTTCTGATTAGATTTGAGTCCTACTTCACTGGTGGGAATTAATGCTTGGTACTGTTAATTTAGCCAAAAGTCTATGTCAGGGGACATCATAGGCCCTAGTAAGCTATTGTTACTTCATTAAATGGTCATGTTAACAAACTGCCTTATAAATGCTTATATGTATACTCAGTGGTCAGTGTTGTTCTCAGACTTGGTTAGAGAAGCAGGAAACTGTGAGTACTTAGCCCTAACTGTGACATCTTTGTCAACCCACCCCTCACTTCATCCTAGCAAGACCCAGAGAACATTTCCGGAGAGAAGGCAAAAAGAGTGTAAGAGCCAGAAGATGTACAGAGCACTGTGAAACACTCTTTTCTAGACATGATGTGGATATTCCACTCCTTAACTTACAGCTGTGGTGATTCGTATCAGACCTGCATAATTCCAAGCCAGCCAAAGTTCCAACATAGATGAAGCAACTCAAGAAGCCTGTCCTTAAATGAAGAGTTATTAGCAGTGGGCAGTTGTTGGGGAGAGGAGAGAATCATACTTCTTCTGGAGTTGGCCCCTGGTAGGTTGCCCATTATCCATGGGAGAACCCCACCTATAGGGACAGCATAAAATTAACTTAATAACTTTTTTTTTAAAAAGGAGACATGAAGTTGGGAAGTAGACATATAGGAGAGAATCCAGGAGGAATTGGAGAAGGAAAACAAGAAATGGATTTAGCCATAGTTCATTGTATACATGCTTGAAATTCTCAAATAATAGGAAAAAAGATGAACAAATGTTGATATGAGAATTTTTACAGTTTATTTTACTCCAAGATTTTAATGTTTACTTTTAATTTATAATAAAATAAATATTCACCTCTTATAAGCAAATTCTAATTGCTGTTGCTCATTTGCCTATACAAAACCAGCTACTAAAGACCACTCGCATCCTATCTGAGTCAGGAGCAAGTGTAACCTGAGGATCAGTTTCTAAATCTCAAATCTAAATTCCTGGCGAAGAACTCTGGACTCTGGCTCAGTTTATTAGAACCCTTATGGGTGAGATCCTGTTTTAGAATCAGCTATGACTGCCAGACGGTGGTACTGCACATCCTTAATCCCAGCACATGTGAGGCAGAGGCAGGCAGATCTCTGCGAGTTTGAGACCAGCCTGGTCTACAAGATCAAGTTCTAAGACAGCATCCAAAGCCACAGAGAAACCCTGTCTCAAAAAACCAAATTAAAAAGAAATCATCCATGACTTTCAGGAAATGTGAGAATCAGGCATTTCCTAGGGCATGGCATAGAACAGTAAGCAGCAAGGTTGTCTGTCCACATGGAAAAACAGAGCTGAAGTTGATTTCCTTATTTCTTGACTGAAGTGATTATTTTAAGCATATACAATATAGTTCAAGTTTGCCATCGTAAGCTTTCCCAAGACTACTACAAATGGCAGAGTTAGGCTATATATTCCGTGTGTTTCTAACACCACAATGCAGGGAATTGGATGTATTCTAGAACAAAGAAATTGATTCTTTTTTTAAAATTTATTTATTACATATACAGTGTTCTGTTTACACTCCAGAAGAGGGCACCAGATTGAATTGTAGATGGCTGTGAGCCACCATGTGGTTGCTGGGAATTGAACTCAGGACCTCTGGAAGAGCAGTCAGTGCTCTTAACCTCTGAGCCATCTCTCCAGCCCCAAGAAATTGATTCTTTATCTCCTTTTTTACATCCTTTGCCTGGGCTTCTAATGACAGCTCCAACAAATTGTTATTGTTTTAGAAGTACTACCTGATGCAACAGAGAGGAAGGACAAAGATAGTGGACAGAGAGCCAAAACAAGGTTGCATTACCCTTGCCAAATAGTAGTGCACTTGAAAAAGACAAACAGCATGTCAGAACTGTCTCTCAGAGAAAACAAAGGGGGCTCCAATTCACATGTTGGTTCTACACTTCTAGAAGAGCTTTACCTTGTGACTGTTAATGCTCCACATTTGGGAGCTGTGCTCCCCTGGGCACTGCTGATAAGGTCTGGAGTCAGGATCCTAAGGTGCAAGTGAGATCAAGTTAGGAGATAACTCAGTAGCACTTTAAAAAGGACAGTGATAACCAGACAGAGCTATAGCCAGAAGCTGGGAGGGTGGGCTGGTCTGGAGATAGAGGGATCCATACAAAAGCTGGTCTGGAAAAGAGTGGTGCTACCGCAGCTGTTGAAGGCCAATGAAAGAAAATTAACTACGGCTGTCACTTGCAGCTTGTGAGCCTAAAAATCACTATAATTGAGTCTGGATTTATATCCAGTGGGAGACAGCTTGTGGAAGTCTGAAAATAAAAAACAAAAAGTTAAAGTCTCCCTCTAGTGTCCAAACTGTTACATTGCATTTATAATGTAAAAAAACTTAGTCCACTACATAGGACTAAGTACACTGAACAGTGCAAATGCCACCACAGAAAGAAAATGGGGAACATCGTTTTTTTAAAGATTTATTTATTTATTTTATATATAAGTTTTGCCTGTATGTATGAATATACACCAAGTGTGTGCCTGGTGCCCATAGAAGTCAGAAGAGGGCATCCAACCCTCTGAAATCAGAGTTATAGTCAGTTGTGAGCAATCATGTGGATGCTGGGAAACAAACCCAGTTCCCCTACAAAAGCAACAAATCTTAACTACCAAGCCATCTCTCCAAAGCCCATTTTGAATTTTAAAAATAGGATAAGCAAAAGAAAGAAAAAGAAACCTACAAACTAATTAGATATGTAAATACCAGTACAAAAACAGAAACAACATTAAACCCATGATATCTTGTCTCCTTTCCAAATCATTAACCCCAAAATCATGGCACATCATGTAAGGGGGAGAGAGATGGCTTGTCAGCGAAGAGCACTTGTTGCACTCCCAGAGGACCAAGATTGACTGCCCTTAATCAAGATAACAAAGGAAGAGACAGACAGAGAGAGGAAGAGAGGACTCAAAAGATTTGGAAATGAAAAGGGGGGGGCATAACAGACACTGGGGAAATACAGTGAATCAAAAGGATACAATCTAAGCCGGACGTTGGTGGCGCATGCCTTTAATCCCAGCACTCGGGAGGCAGAGGCAGGCGGATCTCTGTGAGTTTGAGGCCAGCCTGGTCTACAAAGTGAGTTCCAGTGCAGCCTCCAAAGCTACAGAGAAACCCTGTCTCAAAAAACCAAAAAAAAAGGATACAATCTAAACTTTTATATTCCAATATACTGGTAAATCTAAAAGAAACAGATGAACTTCTCAATGCATATGATCTGCCAAATAAAATCAAGAGTAAATAAATAAGCCGGGCAGTGGTGGCACACACCTTTAATCCCAGCACTCGGGAGGCAGAGGCAGGCAGATCTCTGTGAGTTCGAGGCCAGGCTGGACTGACAGCCTCCAAAACAATACAGAGAAACCCTGTCTCGTAAAAAACAAAAAAAAGAGTAAATAAATAATTAAAATATAACCATAATGAAAAAAATTAAAATATAACAATAATGGCCCATAATGGCCAATGAGAAGCAAACACATACACAAACACACACACACACACACACACACACACACACATTCACAGCTGAAAAGAGGCTGTGGCAAGAAGGATTCAGCACAGAATTCTATCAGAACCTGTTTTGACTTATTTCAAATAACAAAGAAGGAATGAAAGAGGGAGGGAGGGAGGGAGGGAGGGAAGAAGGAAGGTAGGAAGGAAGGAGAGGAGGGAAGGAGAGGAGGGAAGGAGAGGAGGGAAGGAAGGAGAGGAAGGAAGGAAACTTCCTTTTGCAAAGCCACGGTTAACCTGTACCAAAACCAGGAATGGTACATGTGGGTAATATGGTAGTTCTATTTTTTTTGAGGAAACTTCAGTGAATTCCATAATAAACATGCTAATCCAGACTCCCGCTAACAGTAAGTAAAGCTACTTATTTTCCCATATTAATCTCTGCAGCATAGGACATTGGATACCCTGGAGCAGCAGTTGCAGACAGTTTTTAGCCATTCAACCTGGGGGTTAGGTACTGAACTTGGGTCTTGCTGAAGAACAGAAACTGCTCTGAATTGCTGAGACATCTCTCCAGGCCCCAGATTCCTTGGTAATAGCCATTCTGACTATGGTGAAGTGGTATCTCAAAGTAGCTTTAATTTTCATTTCTCTGATTTTTTTTACAATAGCTATCATTAAAGAGTACCAGTCTTTATGGCCACCAACAAAGTAACGGGGAAGGAAGTTATGGAACATATGCAGAATGGAATATTCTACAGCTGTAAAGAAAAACGAAAATTTCAAGAAAAGGAATGGATCTGGAAAATATAAGTGGAATGACCCAAATTCAGAAACAAAAAAATTCTCCCCATACATTGATTCTAGACTATATAATACCATGTATTCACACACACACACACACACACACACACATGCACACACACACACATTCACACACACATACACATATATATATATATATATATGTGGAGTAATGCCTAAAAATCTAATATGGAGGCCAAGTATATATGACTAATCTGATCGATCTACTTAGAAAAAGTGATTTTCATTTGTTCTGAGACAAAATGGTTGAATAATCTGATTTTTTCCTTTTCTTCTGTTTAAAACTGTCTTTAATCCTTCTACTATACTGATCTTAAATGGAAGAGGATGTGGAACACAGTGATATAAAGTGAGGAAAAAGAATTAGAAAGCAGCAAGAATTAAGCAAGGAGAGGTGGGAGGGTGAAATACAAGGAGAGACAACGAATATTAAAGGCCTTCTGAAAAAGCCATGCGGAAACTGCTGCAGAAGCTTCCTATCATATATATATATATATGATATATATATATATATCATATATATTCTCAAAGCAGTACTAAAAATCCTTAAGAATAGATATTTTAAACTGCATCAAATAATTCTATCCTAGAACTACTTCGTATGTAAACCATTTTGCCATACATAAAATAAAGCATTGGCTTAAAAATAAAAATATAATAAATAATAGGTACAGGGTTTCAGTGTAGAGTAATGAAAAGTTTCTGGGTAATAGATCTGAGATAGCTACATAATATTGCTCTCATGCTTACTGCCTTTACTGTACTCTTAAAACTGTTAAAAGGGCAAATGCTAAGCTACATAGGTTTTACTGGACATCAAAGGTGAGCACTCTTCGAGGCTGTTGTGACACCAAGCAGAAAAAAAAAACAAAATTAATGTTTTGCTTCCATGAGTTCTCTGTTTTCTCCTGAAAAATAGGCTATCAGCAGCTGTGACAATCAATAGTTTTATCCTTGGAGGAGTACCTAGTAATTTCCTGTTGGGCTATACAAATATGTTGAAAACGTGTCTTAGTAGCTGAAATGCTGTGCTGTCCACTCTATTTAGAGTTACTGGAACTGCTAAAAGTATGCCATGCTATGTCTACTATCAACTCATTTCCCCTCATCTCCAAATTCAATGTGTTCCTGATCTGAATTAACACTGACACTCTTTTCCCTTTCTGGCCAGGTGCGAAGCTAATCATTGTCAGTAGAGGGCGGGAGAGAGACGCCACAGAAGGAAGGCGCTTCCCTTTGCTCAGGGTTTTTTGGTGCCTTAGCTGATCTCTACCTTAGACAGAGGACCTATGTGCACCTCTGGGGACACTCCTGGATCACCAGTGTCAGCCGCTGCTGAGTAGGAACCCAGCAAACCCTGGCTACGCCCATCTCAGCCTCCAGGTTAGTGGTACCACCTATTTCTTTGGGGTTTCTCTCTCAGCAGCCAAATCCTTGATGCTACAAATTCGTTACAATTAATAATTCTTCCTATTTAGATTTCCTGCTCAAATCATCGCGATTTTACACCCCTAATATTGTGTGAGCATTTCAAATACATTTATTATTGTACTTTGCTGTCAAATTTTAACATCATTTTGATTATATTTTCTAACAGGTGAAACTGAAATTTAACATACTTCCATATTTTCTTTTTTTTTGAATTCTATAATTTATTTTCCATGGAATTTAAGAACAAGATGAGAGAATCTTAAAATGAAGAAAACACACACATATTACCTATCAGAGTACAATAGTCTGAGGCTTTTCAGAAGGAATTTCATTTAAAACAAACAAACAAACAAAAAAGCCACTGCATGGAAAATGCACTTACCTAGCTCCATATAGGTTGGGGTCACAAAGAGGAGAAGCAAAAATCAACTTTTAAAAAGTATAATATTTTTATTATGTCTTGAAAATTTCAGATAACATGTTTTAATCATATTCACTCCAGCTCCTCCCCTAAATCTTCTTAAACCCATCCCATCACCCTAAACCTCTGTACATCATGTCCAAAAAAACAATAAAAAACAACAGCAAAAACTCTCAAGTTCAGTTTGTGCTGTCCATATAATCTTGGGTATGAATCCATCCTTTGGAGTGTGGTCAATTTGCCAGTGGTCATACCCTTAAGGAAAACTGACTCTTCTCTGCCCATAGCTCCTCAGTTAACAATAGGGACTCATGAACTCTTCCAGCTCTATGATAGAATATTGAATGGCTTTATCTTCTGCAGGTGTTGTATATACAACCACAGCTTTTATTTCATTCCTCTTCTTCAGGAAAAGATAAATGTGTCAATTGAAAAAATACCCACAATTCTTCCTGCAAAGGAGATAAGAGATAATCAATTCTAAAGTCAAACATGAGTGATGATAGCCTGGGAACACAGATATAAGTTACCACAACTTCCATGTTCCACCATGGAAACAAGTTAATGGCGTTATTACAATAGCTGAGAAAAAGTCATAAATTAAGACGTTGTTCACGAACACTGGTGGAAACATTAGGTAGGTCAGAGAAAAGTTGGTGATCCTTGCAACTGGCCTCAGGTGTATCTGATGGCACTCCACCATTCAATTAGTGACGGCTACCACTCTGTTACTATGTCCATTGAAGTTTTTACCTGTCAGTCATGAAAACATTTGGTCAGAGACAGAGGTGTGAAAGAGCCCAGGACAATTGTAATTAGGTTCCAGGCCTGCAATATTCCAACCTCTCCACAATCATTGCAACAGTAATTTGTTAATCAACCTCACAGAAGGATCCAGGGAAGGTCCATCCACATTTTCTTATTAAAAATTGTTCACTCTGCATATTGATTGGACATTATAATGTGTTGCACTGTCATTGTCACTCATGTTCACTCCAATAATCCTTTACTCCCTATTCATTTTGTTCCCCACACATGGTCATTTCTATTTTCTTGTAATATAGATGCATGATTTATATATCTGGATTACATTCAAGAGCTAAAAATTACAGAAAACATACAATATCTGTCTTTCTTAGACTGGATTAATATACTTAATAAGATGGCATCCCCGTGCTGGCTAATTTTAAGTCAACTTGACACAGGGTAGAATAACCTGAGATGAGGAAAACCTCAATTGAGAAACATCACCATAAAACAGGGCTGTAGTTCATTATCTTATTTAGTGACTAATGTGGGAGGTCCCAACAATTGTGGGTAGTGCCATTCCTGGGCTGGTGGTCTTGGAGTCTATAAGAAAGCAGGTTAGGCATGCCATGGGGAGCAAGCCAGTAAGTAGCACCCTTCCATGGCCTCTGCATCAGCTACTGCCTCCAGGTTTCTTTCCTGTTTGGGTTCCTGCCTTCAGAGCTTTTGATGATTAACTGTTATATGGAACTGTGAGTGAAATAAAAGCTTTCTTCGCAAGATGCTTTTGATCATGATATTGCATAACAGCAATAGTAATCCTAAGACAATGCCATTACATCTAGTTTCCTACAAATGACAAAAGTTCATTTTTCTTTATGAATGGAAATTTCTACCCAAGTGTCCTATACATTCTTTGATGACAGCATATGTAGACACTGATTCTCTTAACCAGTCTATGACCAAAGACTTGGATTTGGTCTGCAGATATCAATATTTTGCAAGTCAAGAGTACCTAATATCAGAGAATACTTCTTTTCTACCAAGTGAGATATACACTCTCTATGCAGTCCTGGAACAATACACAGTCTTGTTGTGTTTTTACTCTTCTGTTTCCACTAAGGTGTGTTGTACTCATACTCTAGGT
>NW_024433843.1:0-5510 GCF_017639785.1 Mesocricetus auratus | reverse complement strand
ATGTACTATATTTTGAGAATTCACAAGTATCCCTATGCTGTACTGTACATTCCAAATCATAGAAACAGTTGTCATATTCTTATGCATTTCTTGGCAGTACCAATCTATTGAAAGGAACTCTGTAATGACTTCGAAATTATTGAACTATTTTTGAGTCATGATCTTTTCACACATGTAACTTAACAGCCAGATGAAAGTGCTTTGGGAACATTATGACAATTTGTTCAAATCAGTGGCCTTGCTTCACAAGCAACTGAATTGTTTAGCAAAGCAGAATCAACAACTTTTAAAGACACAAGGTGACTCAAAAGAAGCAAAGGGAACACAGTAAAGGCCAAGGGCACAGCCTCAGCCTGGGAAGCCAGCATGGGACTGATCAAGACCCCCTGAATGTGGGTGTCAGTGAGGAGGCCTAGGGAATCTATTGAGCCTTGGGCAGCAGATCAGTACCCATCCCAAGTATACACACGGACTTTGGACTCCCATAGAACAATGTGAGGTGCACTCTCACCCCGAACTCTTGGGGAAGGGTCTAGGCCCTGCCCTATATGAAATGACAGACTATGCACACCCCCATGGAGGGCCTCACCCTCCCTGGGGAAATGAGGGGATAACGGGGGGGGGTGGTGGAGGGCTCGGGAGGGAGGGAATGGGAGAGGGACCTGGAACTGACTTGTGAAGCAACCTTGTTTCTTATCTAAATTTAAACTGGAAAATAAAATTAAAAAAAAAGAAATTCTTGGGTAGTCCACATGGTATTTTGGCAGGGACCAGGTAACATGGTGTGAGATCCAAGAAGTGCATTGCCTGCAATTCTTCTTATTGTTATTATACTTCACATTGTTATTATATTTAATAAAATCTACTTACTCTCATTTGGAATTTATACAAATGCTCGTATGAACAGAGACAAAATTAGGCAGCATAAAGGGACTGTCAGACAGTGCATGAATGATTAGGCACAAATTGTTGTGGGGGCATAATTAAGAAATGACTTTAAGTGTGGTTAGCAGGGAACAGTCTTATAGTGCAGCAGTAATTCCTGGAAGTTCCTGTATATATGAATTTCAAGTAGGGGTACCAAAGTTAGTAAACAAAATGTAGGACACTCAGTTAAATTTAATGTCAGATGTAATGAATATTTGTAACATATGTGCCAAATATTATCCGTATTTACACACAACTTCACCATTTGAAATCATTATTTACCATTCATCTTTTCTTTGGCACAATGACTACAATTAGAAGTGAATACTGACTGAAGAACTTTCAGAAGCTCGATTGAATCACTCAATTCAAGAGCATATGTCAAAAACATTTTAGAGGCTCCCTGTCAAGACTTATGTTTAGGAGTTAGGGATGGCTAGGTGAACCATGAGGGTCTGAGTTCTGATTCCCAGAATCCATGTAAAAGCCAAGCACCGTCATCTAAGACTGTAAGTCTTAGTTTTGGAGAGGGGAAGACAGTACCATCTCAGCTTGCTGGCCAGCCAGTCAAACCTAATCAGTGAGCTCTGTCTTTAGTCACTGTGATGGGTAACCTTAGTTGTCAACTAGACTGTATCTGAAATGAACTAAAACCATGTGGCTGCATATGCCTGTGAGGGATTTTCGATTTTTTTATTTATCTATTTTTTTTTACATTTTAAAAACAATCATACGTTACATACCAACCCCAGTTTCCTCTCTCTTCCACCTCGCACTCCCACCGTCTCCCTTTTCCACACCTCATCTACTCCTCAGAGAGGGTGAGGTCTCCCGTAGGGAGTCATTAAATTCTGTCAAATTATTTGGGGCAGGATCAAGGCCCTCCTCACTGTGTCTAGGCTGAGCAAGGTATCCATCCAAGTGGAATTGGCTCCAAAAAGCCTACTCATGTACTATGATTGCTCCACATAAGCTGCCCAAGTCTCCCAAATGTCATCCACATTCAGGGGGCCTACTTTGGTCTTATGCAGGTTCTCAAGTTGTCAGTTGGGAGTCCTTGGGCTTCTACTTCCTGAGGTCAGCTGCTTCTGTGAGATTCCCCAACATGATCTTGACCCCTTTGCTCATATTATCACTCCTCCCTGTCTACATCTGGATTTCAGGTGTTCAGCTCAGTGCTTAGCTGTGAATCTCTGCTTCTGCTTCCATCAGTTATTGGATGAAGACTCTAGCATGGCAACTAAGGTAGAGTCATCAATATCATTATAGGAGTAAGGGCATTTAAGGTACTCTCTCCACTATTGCTTAGATTCTTAGGGGTGGTCATCCTTGTGGATTCCTAAAATTTTCCTAGAGTTATGTTTCTCATTAACACCATACTGACTTCCTCTACTGGGCTGGAGGGATGGCTCAGTCATTAAAGGCTAGGCTCACAACGAAATATATAAGAGGGATTTTCCTTGAGTGACAGTTTTCAGGCAGGACTATCCATCATAAATCTGGGCCACACCTTCTGGTGGCAGACTATGTAAAAGTCATGGAAGAAGGAAGCTTTTGATCCTTTCTTGCTTGCCCCTATTCTTGCTGGCAAACCCATCTCTTCACTGGCATTAGAGCCTATTTCTTATTGATCGTGGAGTATACTGAAGACCAACTGAGATATACAGGCTTGTGGACTGAGCAACCACTAGTTTCTTGGATTTTTCCATCAAGAGACAACTGTTGTTGAAATAATCTAACCATAACCTGTAAGCCACTCTTACAAGTAAAACACACACAAACACACACACACACACACACACACACACACACACAAACACACTTACCCTATTGGTTCTGTTTCTCTAAAGAGCCCTGACTAACACAGGGAGAGACTCAGCCTTAAAAAATAAAATAGAGAAGCAGCTAATGGAAGATACATAGTGCTGACTCTACATGCTCACATGTTCCACTCTCCCACTCACATACAACATACACCTGTGTTGGCTTTCTACTGTTGTTATAACCAGTTATCATCATGGCTGTAGAGTTGGTTTCTCTCTGTTAGAGGGCCAAATAGTTTGGTTGGGTTAATATCATGATGATAGCAAATTTCAGGTCCTTCTGGGAAGGGAAAAAACAATGTGGTCTACTGCATTTTCAGCATCTGGAGACCACACGTTCCTCATTTTGTAGTCCTCTGATACTCATTTGCCAGACACAGGAAGAGTCTTTCTCACAGTGTACCATTCTGACCATCCTCATCATACATCGTGAGACTTCCATAGCCCATTCTACTTCAAGGGACACTTAAATATCCACTTAGGATATCTTAACCAACAGCCTTTGTAATTACAGTTGGCTTGGAAGCATGACTCATTTCTGACACACAGGTCTTCCCTTGTAATCATTCACATTCACTGATTAGAATGTGGTAATCTTAAAGTAGTGGGAAGTTATTACAGATAACACAATGAAAATATTGGCTTGAATTAGGTAGCAACCTTAAATATATGCAATTTAAAATAATCCCCCTGTTATTTTGTTAAGTAGTTAGGTTTACCTATAATAGAGTACAAAGAAAGCCAATTGTATTTGACTGACAAAGAAATTGTGAATTATATAGTACAATGCTACAAACAAAAGCTTACATGCTCACTGTGGAGGTACCTGCCTGTATCTCAGGTACTTTGTATTCCAGGGCAACTGAATTCTATGATCACAGAAAACTTTAAATACACACTAAATATCACACCAGCTTGGATTTTTTGGGGTACTCTGTAACAGAAATTCATCAAACAACATTGTTGAGAAAAACCACACTATATCCAACCCATACAATTCCAACTATCATTTCAACATAAATATCTGAAGAATATATTGTGGCAACCATATACACTAGCTATTATTGACAATTGTAAAAACTGAAGCAAAAAGGTGAACCTTTAGAAAAATCAAATAAGACAAATTAAATAAACAAAAAAACCCCAAAATCCATTTTCTTCTTGGTTTTTTAATAGAAATAGTCTCTAAGTAAATACTCCTATCTATGTACTCTAGAATAAAATATCAGTTTTTAAAGTTACCAAGAGAAAGCCACTTCTTTGTTCTTGGTATCGTATGTTACCATGATCACAAGTTAAAGCCATTCTAGATATAATTGTTTGATTTCCCCATGAATGAATGGAAATACCTGCATTCATTTTATTTGTAATGAAGAACGTTTTAGAAAATATTTTCATAGTAGGAGGTGCTCCATTGGGGAATAATTCTCTTCTATTGTCAGAACTTTTAATCTGCACAGCTGTAAACACTGGACAACTAAATTCTCCAGTAAGGCTCGTTTATACGAGTAAACACAGGTGGTGAAGACATTTTAAAGATGATTCTCTCAGTTCATATGCCAGCTGTTTTCATCTCAAGTACACTTAGGTGTGAGCACATATTATATTTATCTTTCTGGGTCTGGGTTACTTCACTCAGGATGGCTTTTATCTAGTTCCACCCATTTGTCTGCAAATTTAAAAATGTCATTGCTTTTTTTCCCTCTGAGTAATATTCCCTGTGTAAAGGTACCACATTTCCTTTCTTCATTCTTCATTTGAGAGCCATCAAGAGAAGCTAGGTAAAAAGGGGGACTCTAAGAGAGACTGACATGAAAGGTCGCAGGAAGAAAAACTGTTGAGATCTCCTCGATAAACTGTGAGGGCATGTAGAAGGGAGGGAATGGGGGAAGGGAAAATGAGCAGCTAAAATGACCAAATTTGGGGAGGGATGGAAAGGGAGAACAATGAAAGAGTTATCTTTATAGAGGGAAGAATTATGGGGTTAGGGGGAAACATTATACTGTATAAATTCCCAGGAATCCACAAGGATGACCTATAGTGGAGAGAGTGTCTGAACAGGTTTCCCTTTTAATCAGATTAGTGATTACCCTAAATGACATCATTGAAGTTACATCCAGTAACTGATGGAAGCAGATGCAGAAACCCACAGCCAAACACTGGGCTTAGCTCCTGGAATTCAGTTGAAGAGAGGGAGGAGGGATCATATGTACAAGGGAGGCCAAGACCATGATGGGGAAAACCACAGAGACAGCTGACCTGAATTAATGGGAGCTCACAAACTATGGAATGAGAGCTGGGAAACTGCATGGGCCCCAACTAGGCCCTCTGCATGTGGGTGACAATTATGTGACTTGATCTGCTGCTGTATGTGTGTGTGTGTGTGTGTGTGTGTGTGTGTGAGTGTGTGTGTGTGCGCGCGCACGCGCATGTGTACTTGCTGGCAGTAGGATCCAGATCTATCTTGTGTGCATGAACTGGCTTTCGGTGCCTATTCCCTGTGGTGGGATGCCTTGCTCAGCTTTGATACAGGAGGGAGGGTCTTGGTCCTGCATCAACTTGGTAGACTAGGCTTTGTTGACTCAACCAGGAAGGCTTTAACCCCACTGAGGAGTAGATGGGGGGTAGGAAAAATGAAGGGAGGGGGAACTGGGGTACGTTTGTAAAATGAAATATTATTTCTTAAAGAAAAAGGAAGCCACAAAAGGGTAAAAAGGTTTAAAATTGTAGATATTAAAATTAATAATCACAGCATGAAGT
>NW_024433842.1:0-43363 GCF_017639785.1 Mesocricetus auratus | reverse complement strand
ACGGTAAGTTCTCATGTAGATAAGCACATAGTTTCACACTCAGTGTTGTTTCGTTAGTTTTGAAGAAGTTAAGGATGTAGTTTAACACGCAGTTTTGCATCATTAGTTTTGAAGAAGTTAAGCATGTAGTTTCACACACAGTGTTGTATCATTAGTTTTAAATAAGTGAAGCATGGAGATTCACACACAGTGTTGTATCATTAGTTTTGAAGAAGTTAGGCATGTAGTTTCACACACAGAGTTGTATCGTTAGATTTCATGAAGTTAATTACATAGTTTCTCATTTAATGTTATATAGTTAGATTTCATGAAGTTAAGCACATAGCTTCACACACAGTGTTGTATCATTAGTTTCGAGGAAGATAAGCACGTAGATTCTAATACATTGTTACATGGTAAGATTTCATGAAGTTTAGCACATAGTTTCACACTCGGTGTTGTATAGTTAGTTTTGTAGATGATGAGTACGTAGTTTCTCATAGAGTGTGTATGGTAAGATGTCATGTAGTTATGCACAGAGTTTCAGACACTCTTTTGTAGCGTTAATTTTGAAGAAGTTCAGCACATAGTTTCACACCAGTGTTGTATCGTTAGTCCTGAAGAAGTTAAGCATGTAGTTTCACACACAGAGTTGTATCGTTAGTTTTCATGATGGTTAGTACGTAGTTTCTCATATAGTGTTATATAGTTAGATTTCATGAAGTTAAGCACATAGTGTCACACACAGTGTTTTATCGTTTGTTTCGAAGAAGATAAGTACGTAGGTTCTAATACAGTGTTATATGCTAAGTTCTAATGAAGTTAAGCACATAGTTTCACACACCGTGTTGTATTGTTAGTCCTTAAAAATTTAAGCATGTAGTTTCACACACAGTGTTGTATCGTTCGTTGTGAAGAAGTTAAGCATGTAGGTTCACACACAGTGTTGTATCGCTATTTTTCATGAAGTTAAATACGTAGTTTCTAATCTAGAGTTCTATAGTATGATTTCATGAAGTTAAGCACATTGTTTCACACACAGTGTGGTATCCTTATTTTCGAAGAAGATATGCACGTAGTTTCTAATACAGTGTTATATGGTAATTTTTCATGAAGTTAAGCACATGGTTTCACACACAGTGTTGTATCATTAGTTTTGAAGAAGTTAAGTACGTAGTTTCTAATAGATTGTTATATGGTAAGTTCTCATGTAGTTAAGCACATAGTTTCACACTAAGTGTTGTATCGTAAGTTTTGAAGAAGTTAAGCATGTAGATTCACACACAATTTTGTATCATTAGTTTTGAAGAATTTAAGCATGTAGTTTCACACACAGTGTTGTTTCGTTATGTTTGAAGAAATTAAGCATGTAGTTTCACACACAGTATAATGTCGTTAGTTTTGAAGACGTTAAGCATGCAGTTTCACACACAGAGTTGTATTGTTAGTTTTCATGATGTTAAGTACGTAATTTCTCATATTGTGTTATGTATTTAGGCTTCATAAAGTTAAGCACATAGTTTCACACACAGTGTTGTATCGTTAGTTTCGAAGAAGATAAGCACGTATTTCTAATACAGTGTTATATGGTAAGTTCTCATGTACTTAAGCACATAGTTTCACACACAGTGTTGTATCTTTAGTTTTGAAGAAGTTAAGGATGTAGTTTCACACACAGTGTTGTATCGTTAGTTTTGAAGAATTTAAGCATGTAATTTCATACACAGTGTTGTATGGTTAGTTTTGAAGAAGTTAAGCACCTAGTTTCTAATACAGTGTTATATGGTAAGTTCTCATGTAGTTAAGCACATAGTTTCACACACGGTGTTTTATCGTTTATTTTGAAGAAATGAAGCATGTAGTTTTACACACAGTGTTGTATCATTAGTTTAGAAGAAGTTAAGCTTGTAGTTTCACACATAGTGTTGTATCTTTAGTTTCGAAGATGATAAGCACGTAGTTTCTAATACACTGTTATATGGTAATTTCTCATGAAGTTAACCACATAGTTTCACACACAGTGTTGTATCGTTAGTTTTGAAGAAGTTGGGCATGTATTTTCACACACAGAGTTGTATCGTTTGTTTTCATGATGTCAAGTACGTAGTTTCTTATATACTCTTATATAGTTTGATTTCATGAAGTTAAGTACATAGTTTCACTCACAGTGTGGTATCTTTATTTTCGAAGAATATATGTACATAGTTTCTAATACAGTATTATATGGTAAGATTTCATGAAGTTAAACATGTATTTCATACACGGTTTGAATCGTTAGTTTTGAAGGTCTTAATCATGTAGTTTAACACACCGTGTTGTATCGTCAGTTTTGAAGAAGATAAGTATGTAGCTTCTCATAGAGTGTTATATGGTAAGTTCTCATGTAGTTATGCACATAGTTTCACACACAGTGTTGTATCGTTAGTTTTGAAGGAGTTAAACATGTAGTTTCACACACGGTGGTGTAGCCTTAGTGTCGAAGAAGATAAGCACGTAGTTTCTTATATAGAGTTATATAGTTAGATTTCATGAAGTTAAGCTCAGTTTCACACACAGTGTTGTATCGTTAGTTTCAAAGAAGAAAACCACGTTGTAAAGTATGATTATATATTGCCTGTGTCTTTGTGAATGTAGTTATCTTCCTTGGCTCTAGGTTTTCCCTCTAGCATTTTCTGTAGAGCTGGATTCATGGATACGTATTCTTTAAATCTCGCTTTGTCATGGAATATTTTGTTTTCTCCATCTATGGTAATTGAGAGCTTTGCTGGATATAGTAGTCTGGGTTGGCATCCTTGTTCCCTTAGCGTTTGTAGGACATCTGACCAGGATCTTTTGGCTTTCATCGTTTCCATTGAGAAGTCAGGTGTAATTCGGATAGGTCTGCCTTTGTATGTTACTTGGCCTTTTTCTTTGGCTGCTCTTAATATTTTCTCTTTACACTGTAGGTTTGATGTTTTGAATATTATATGGCGAGGTGACTTCTTTTTCTGGTCAAGCCTATTTGTTGTTCTGTATGATTCTTGTACTTTCATAGGCATATCTTTCTTTAGGTTAGGGAAGTTTTCTTCTATGATTTTGTTGAATGTTTTCTGTACCTTTATGTTGAATTTCTTCACCTTCTTCTATACCTATTATTCTCAGGTTTGGCTTCTTCACGGTGTCCCATATTTCCTGGATATTTTGTGTTAAGGATTTGTTGGTTTTGAGATTTTCTTTGGTTGACGACTCTATATCCTCTAATGAGTCTTCAACACCTGAGATTCTCTCTTCTATCTCTTGTATTCTATTGGTGATACTTGCATCTGTAGTTCCAGACTGTTTACCGAGCTTTTCTATTTCCAGCATCCCTTCATTCTGTGTTTTCTTTATCGTTTCTATATCAGCTTTCAATCCTTCAACTGTTTGAGCTGTTTCCTTAAATTTCTTGGTTGGTTTTTCTTGGTGCTCTTTAGATTCTTTGAGAGATTTGTTTATTTCTTGAATTTTTCCCCCATTTCATGGATTTTTTTGTTTGTTTTTTCTTCTATTTCTTTAAGCGATTTCCTCGTTTCTTCTTTGAGGGCCTCCATCATCTTCATGAAATAATTTTTAAGGTCTGTCTCCTCTTCTTCCTCTATGTAGTGCTTTTCAGTTCTTGCTGGTGTTGGATCCCTGGATTCTGGTGGGGTCATGTTGGTGTTTCTATTGCTGAGTGATCTCTTATTCTGTCTTCTACCCATCTCTTCTTCCAGTGGGTGCTGGTGGGGTCTTTCCGTCTCCACTGGTCTCCTTCCTTACTGCAGCTGAAGCTGGGGATGCTGAAGCTGGACTCCCTGGGGTTGGGGTCTTGGAGGGGTTGATGTCTTTCCTGAAGCTGGGCTCCCTGAAGCTGGGCTCGCTTGGTTGGGGTCTTGGAGGGACTGATCTCCTTCCTGTGTGGGCGGATCTTCTGGAAGCCGGGAGCGGCCCCGAAGATGGAGGGGGATGGGGGGGAGGGCGGGCGGAGCGCTCTTGGACCCCAGACCGACAGTGGGGAGGCCAGCATGGGACTGATCTGGACCCCCCCAAATGTGAGTGTCAGTGAGAAGGCCTGGACAAACTATGGGGCCCTGAGCTGTGGATCAGTGTCTATCCCTGGTATACAAACTGTCTTCATGTGCCTATAGCACAAAGAGAGATGCTCTCTCAGCCTGGACTCTTAGGGGAGTGCCTGGACCCTACCAAGAGTAAAATGACAGACTCTAGATATCCCCTATGTGGAAGGATTTGGCAATAGGGTGGGAGGGAGGGGGGGAAGGGGAGTACGGGAGGATGGGAGGGAGAGGGAACTGGGATTGACATGTAAAACAAGCTATTTAAAATTAAAATAAAAAATGATATAAAAATAAAAAAAAAAGAAAACCACGTTGTGTCTAATAAATTTTTATACGGTAAGTTCTCATGAAGTTAAGCACATAGTTTCACACACGGTGTTGTATCGTTTGCTTTGAAGAAGTGAAGCATGTAGTTTCACACACAGTGTTGTATCGTTAGTTTTGAAGAATTTAAGCACGTAATTTCATACACAGTGTTGTTTCGTTAGTTTCCATGAAGTTAAGCACATAGTTTCACACACAGTGTTGTATCGTTAGTCCTGGAGATGTTAAGCACGTAGTTTTACATACTGTGTTGTATAGTTAGTTTTCATGAAGTTAAGTACGTAGTTTCTCATATAGTGTTATATAGTTAGATTTCATGATTTTAAGCACATAGTTTCACACACAGTGTTGTATCCTAAATTTGGAAGAAGAATGGTACCTAGTTTCTATACAGTTTTATATGGTAAGTTCTCATGTAGTTAAGCACAAAGTTTCACACACGGTGTTGTATCGTTAGTTTTGAAGAAGTTAAGCACATAGTTTCACACACAGTGTTGTATCATTAGTTTTGAAGAAGTTAAGCACGTAGTTTCTAGTACTGTGTTATATGGTAAGTTCTCATTAAGTTAAGCAAATAGTTAAACACACAGTGTTGTATCATTGATTTTGAAGAAGTTAAGCATGTAGTTTCACACACAGTGTTGTATCGTTAGTTTTGAAGAAGTGAAGTACGTAGTTTCTAACACAGTGTTACATGGTAAGTTCTCATGTATTTAAGCACATAGTTTAACACACAGTGTTGTATCGTTAGTCCTGAAGAGGTTAAGCACGTAGTTTTACAAACTGTGTTGTATAGTTAGTTTTCATGAAGTTAAGTACATAGTTTCTCATATAGTGTTATATAGTTAGATTTCATGAAGTTAAGCACATAGTTTCACACACAGTGTTGTATTGTTAGTTTCGAAGAAAATAAGCACGTAGTTTCTAATACAGTGTTATATGGTAAGTTCTCATGTAGTTATGCACATAGTTTCACCACAGTGTTGTATCGTTAGTTTTGAAGAAGTTAAGCATGTAGTTTCATACACAGAGTTGTATCGTTAGTTTTCATGAAGGTACGTACGTAGTTTCTCATATACTGTTATATCGTTAGATTTCATGAATTTAAGCTCATAGTTTCACACACAGAGTTGTATCCTAAACTTGGAAGAAGAATGGCACCTACTGTCTAATACAGTGTTATATAGGAAGATCTCATGTAGTTAAGCACATAGTTTCACAAACAGTGTTGTATCCTAAATTTGGAAGAAGAATGGCACCTAGTTTCTAATACAGTTTTTTTAAATATTTTTTTTATTTTCCATTTTAAATTTAGATAAGAAACAAGGTTGCTTCACAAGTCAGTTCAAGGTCCCTCTCCCTTTCCCACCCCTCCTCCCGTGCCCTTCTCCCATCCCCCCTTTATCCCCTCATTCCCCCAGGGAGGGTGAGGCCCTCCATGGGGGTGTCTATAGTCTGTCATTTCATAAAGGGCAGGGCCTAGACCCTTCCCCAAGAGTTCAGGGTGAGAGTGCACCTCACATTGTTCTATGGGAGTACAGAGTCCGTGTGTATACTTGGGATGGGTACTGATCTGCTGTCCAAGGCTCAATAGATTACCTAGGCCTCCTCACTGACACCCAGATTCAGGAGGTCTTGATCAGTCCCATGCGGATTCCCAGGCTGATGCCTGGGATTCAAGAGTTAACCTTTGTCTGGTCAGCTGTTTCTGGGGGTTAAACCAGCCCAGTCTTAATCCCTTTGATCATCAGTCCTCCCTCTCTGATACTGGCTTTCTTGAGGTCAGCTCAGTACTTAACCAGCCACTAAATGAAGTTTCTGTTTCCCAGACTCTCTGGCCATAGGATTGTAGGATGGCACTCCCCAGACCTATGTCTAAAATCCATATATGAGAGAATACATGCCATGTTTCTCTTTTTGTGACTGGGTTACCTCACTCAGGATGGTTTCTCCTAGTGTCATCCATTTGCCTTCGAATCTCATGATTCCATTATTTTTTTCTGCTGAATAGTACTCCATTGTGTAGATGTACCACATTTTCTCTATCTACTCTTCAGGTGAGGGACATCTAGGTTGCTTCCACGTTCTGGCAATTACAAATAAAGCTGCTATGAACATAGTGGAACAGACATCTTTGTTGTATGAATGGGCATCTTTTGGATATATGCCTAAGAGTGCAGTTGCTGGGTCTTGTGGTAGGTTTATTCCCATTTTTCTGAGGAATCTCCATACTGCTTTCCAAAGTGGCTGAACCAGTTGGCACTCCCACCAGCAATGGAGGAGTGTCCCCCTTTCACCACATCCTCTCCAGCATAAATTGTCATTGGTGTTTTTGATTTTAGCCATTCTGACAGGAGTGAGATGGTATCTCAGAGTTGCTTTGATTTGCATTTCCCGGATGGCTAAGGATGTTGAGCACTTTCTCAAGTGCCTCTCAGCCATTTTAGACTCCTCTATTGAAAACTCTCTATTTAGTTCTGCAGCCCACTTCTTAATTGGGTCCTTTGCTGTTTTGGAGACTTGCTTCTTGAGTTCTTTGTAAATTTTGGAGATCAACCCTCTGTCAGATGTGGGATTAGTGAATATTTTTTCCCATTCTGTGGGCTGCCTTTTTGTCTTGCTGACTGTGTCCTTTGCCTTACAGAAGCTTCTCAGTTTCAGTAGGTCCCATTTATTAATTGTTGATCTCACTGTCTGTGCTACTGGTGTTATGTTCAGGAAGCTGTCTCCTGTACCATTTCGTTCAAGGGTACCACCCACTTTCTCTTCTAAGAGGTTCAGTGTGGCTGGATTTATGTTGAGGTCTTTGATCCATTTGGACTTAAGTTTTGTGCATGGCGATAAACATGGATCGATCCGCATTCTTCTACATGCCAGTCTCCAATTATGCCAGCACCATTTGTTGAAGATGCTTTCTTTATTCCATTGTATATTTTTAGCTTCTTTGTCAAAGATCAGATGTTCGTACGTGTGTGGGTTAATACCCGGATTTTCAATTCGATTCCATTGGTCTGCCTGTCTATTTTTGTGCCAATACCAAGCTGTTTTCAGGACTATAGCTCTATAATAGAGCTTGAGGTCAGGGATAGGTGATGCCTCCGGACGTTGCCTTGTTGAACAGGGTTGTTTTGGCTATCCTGGGTCTTTTGTTTTTCCATACAAAATTGATTATTGTTCTTTCAAGGTCTGTGAAGAATTGTGCTGGGATTTTAATGGGGATAGCATTGAATCTGTAGATTGCTTTTGGCAGGATTGCCATTTTTACTACATTGATCCTACCTATCCAAGAGCATGGGAGATCTTTCCATTTTCTGAGGGCTTCTTTAATTTCTTTCTTTAAAGATTCAAAGTTCTTACGATACAGGTCTTTCACTTGTTTGGTTAGCGTTACCCCAAGGTATTTTATGTTGTTTGTGGCAATTGTAAAGGGTGATGTTTCTCTGATTTCTCTTTCAGCCCTTTTATCATCTGTATATAGTAGGGCTACTGACTTTCTTGAGTTGATCTTGTAACCTGCCACTTTGCTGAAGGTGTTAATCAGCTGTAAGAGTTCCCTGGTAGAGTTCTTTGGGTCATTGATGTAAACTATCATATCGTCTGCAAACAGTGAAAGTTTGACTTCTTCCTTCCCAATTTGTATCCCCTTGATCCCCCTTTGTTGTCGTATGGCAATAGCTAGAACTTCAAGTACCATGTTGAAAAGGTATGGAGAGAGTGGACAGCCTTGTTTTGTTCCTGATTTTAGAGGAATTGCGTTGAGTTTCTGTCCATTTAGTTTGATGTTGGCTGTTGGTTTACTGTATATGGCTTTTATTATGTTTAAGTATGTCCCTGTTATCCCAGATCTCTCCAAGACCTTTATCATGAAGGGGTGTTGGATTTTGTCAAAGGCTTTTTCAGCATCTAGTGAGATGATCATGTGATTTTTGTTTTTCAGCTTGTTTATATGGTGGATTACGTTGATGGATTTTCGTATGTTGAACCATCCCTGCATCCCTGGGATGAAACCTACTTGATCGTGGTGAATGATTGTTTTGATGTGTTCTTGGATCCGATTTGCCAGTATTTTATTGAGTATTTTTGCATCAATGTTCATGAGGGATATTGGTCTGAAGTTCTCTTTCTTGGTTGTATCTTTGTGTGGCTTGGGGATCAAGGTTATTGAAGCCTCATAGAAAGAGTTTGGCAAAGACCCTTCTGCTTCTATTGTGTGGAACACTTTGAGAAGAATTGGTATAAGCTGTTCTTTGAATTTGTGGTAGAATTCTGCACTGAGGCCATCTGGACCTGGACTTTTTTTGGTTGGGAGACTTTTGATGACAGCTTCTATTTCCATAGGGGTTATAGGTCTATTTAAATTGCTTATCTGTTCTTGATTTAGTTTTGGCAAATGATAGCTGTCCAGGAAGTCATCCATTTCCTTTAAATTTTCGAATTTTGTGGAGTACAGGTTTTCAAAGTATGACCTAATGATTCTCTGGATTTCCTCAGAGTCTGTTGTTATGTCCCCCTTTTCATTTCTGATTTTGTTAATTTGCGTGTTCACTCTCTGCTGTTTGGTAAGTTTGGACAAAGGTTTGTCTATCTTGTTGATTTTCTCAAAGAACCAACTCTTCGTTGCATTGATTCTTTGTATTGTTTTCCTGGTTTCTACTTTGTTGATTTCAGCCCTCAATTTGATTATTTCCTGGCGTCTACTCCTCCTGGGGGAGTTTGCTTCTTTGTGTTCTAGAGCTTTTAGCTGTGATGTTAATTCTCTGGTATAACTGTTTTCCTGTTTCTTCATGTGAGCACTTAGTGCTATGAACTTCCCCCGTAGCACTGCTTTCAAAGTGTCCCATAGGTTTGGGTATGTTGTGTCTTCATTCTCATTGAATTCGAGGAAGTCTTTAATTTCTTTTTTTATTTCCTCTTTGACCCAGGGATGGTGCAGTTGAGCATTATTCAATTTCCATGAGTTTGTAGGTTTTCTGCAATTTGTGTTGTTGTTGAATTCTAATTTTAAGGCATGGTGGTCTGATAAGATGCATGGAGTTATTCCAATTTTTTTGTAGCTGCTGAGGTTTGATATGTTGCCAAGTATGTGGTCGATTTTTGAGAAGGTTCCATGTGGTGGTGAGAAGAAGGTATATTCTTTTTTATGTGGATGAAATGTTCTATAGATATCTGTTAATCCCAGTTGGGTCATTACTTCTATTAGACCCTTTGCTTCTTTGTTGAGTTCCTGTCTGGTATTCTTGTCTAGTGGTGAGAGTGGTGTGTTGAAATCTCCCACTATAACTGTGTGGGGCTTTAGATGAGATTTAAATTCTAATAATGTTTCTTTAACGAATGGGGATGCCTTTGTATTGGGGGCATAGATGTTCAGGATAAACACTTTGTCTTGGTGGGTTTCACCTGTGATGAGTATGTAATGACCTCCTTCATCACTTTTGATTGATTTTATTTTAAAGTCTAGTTTGTTAGATATTAGGATTGCTACCCCTGCTTGTTTCTTGGGTCCATTTGATTGAAAAATTTTTTCCCAACCTTTAACTCTCAAGTAATGTCTGTCTTTGAGGGTGAGGTGTGTTTCTTGTATGCAGCAGAAGGAAGGGTTCTGTCTTCGAATCCATTCTGCTAGTCTGTGTCTTTTTATGGGTGAGTTAAGGCCGTTAATATTGAGGGATATTAATGTCCATTGATTGCTCATCCTTCTTCGATTTGCGATGGTTGTTGTTGGTGGAACTATGGGTGGAATTTCGCCCCTTTGTTCTTTTGGCTGTTGGTAGAGAGGGATTCTCTAATGCTTATGTTTTTCTGGTTGTAGTTAGCTTCCTTGGGTTGGAGTTTTCCTTCCAAAATTTTCTGTAGGGCTGGGTTAGTGGACACATATTGGTTGAATGTAGTTTTGTCATGGAATATCTTGTTTTCTCCGTCTACAGTGATTGAGAGCTTTGCCGGGTATAGTAGTCTGGGTTGGCATCCATGGTCTCTTAATGTAGGTAGAATATCTATCCAGGACTTTCTGGCTTTCAGAGTTTCCATGGAGAAATCAGGTGTAATTCTTATAGGTCTGCCTTTATATGTTACTTGACCTTTTTCCTTAGCTGCTCTTAATATTCTTTCTTTATTCTGTATGTTTGGGGTTTTGATTATTATGTGGCGAGGGGATTTTTTTGTGGTCCACTCTATTTGGTGTTCTGTAGGCTTCTTGTAACTTCATTGGCATGTCTTTCTTAAGGTTGGGATAGTTTTCCTCTATGATTTTGTTGAATATTCCTTCTGCCCCTTTGAGGGGGATTTCTTCTCCTTCTTCTATGCCTGTTATTCTTAGGTTTGGTCTTTTCATGGTGTCCCATAATTCCTGGATGTTTTGTGTTAAGGATTTGTTGGATTCAAGATTTTCTTTGGTTGATAAATCCATTTCTCCTAATGTATCTTCAACACTTGAGATTCTCTCTTCCATCTCTTCTATTCTGTTGGTAATGCTTGTATTGGTAGTGCCTGACTGTTTGTCCAGCTTTTCTATTTTCTGCCTTTCTTCAGATTGTGTTTTTTAGTGTCTCTATTTCAGTTTTCAACCCTTGCAGCGTTTGCATTGCTTCTTGCAATTTTCTGTTTATCTGTTCGTCCGTTTGTTGCCTTTTATGAATTTTTTGGTTTGTTCTTTCTTCCATTTCTTGCATTTTTTGGTTTGCTTTTTGTTCCATTTCTTGGATTTTGTGCTTTGTTTCTTCTTCCATTTCCTGCCTTTTTTGGTATGTTTCTTCTTCAAATTCTTGCATTTTTTGCTTTGCTTTTTCTTCCATTTCTTGCATTTTTTGCTTCATTTCTTCTTCCATTTTGTGCCTTTTTTGGTTTGTTTTTTCTTCCAATTCTTGCATTTTTTGGTTTGTTTTTTCTTCCATTTCTTGCATTTTTTGGTTTGTTTTTTCTTCCATTTCTTTGAGGGATTTTCCTATATCCTCTTTTAGGGCCTCTATCATTTTCATGAAAGTGCTTTTAAGGTCGTTCTCTTCTGCTTTGTTCGCATTGGAATGTTGGGGTCTTGCTGGTGTGGAGTCTCTAGAATCTGGCAGTGTCATATTTGTTTTTCTGTTGCTGACTGTGTTTTTGTATTGTCTCTTTCCCATCTCTTCTCCTAGTGGGTGCAGAAAGAGCCCCTTCCTGGTCTGGGGACCAGAGTTCCCTTTTGGTGGGTGCTAGTAAATCCAGTAATCTGGTGGTTCTTCTATACCTTGTCCAAATGCTGGTCCGTGGGTGGAGAAGAAGAACAGGAATCTGGGGCGCTTAGCCTCCTACCTGGTCCCCTGGACCCTATGCTGGGTCCTGTTGTACCTGATCCGGAACAGCTACTCCCCTGGTCTCCCTGGCTCCTGTAGTTTCCTGGTCTCTTTTGTGGGAGAGAAGATCTGGAGTCTGGGGTGCTTTGCTCCCGCCGGGATTGGGAGCTCTGTGCAGTTCCCAGGCGATCTGCAGGCTCTGGAACACAGGCCGGGAGGCCGGCCTGTTTACCTGATGCTGCTGCAGGAACAGCTGCTTCCCTGTATTCCCAGCCTCCTCTCGTTTCCTGGTCTCGTTGGTGGGAGAGAAGATCTGGAGTCTGGGGTGCTTGGTTCCCGCCGGTATTGGGAGCTCTGTGCAGTTCCCAGGTGATCTGCAGGCTCATATTTTGCTATATAGTTAGATTTCATGAAGTTAAGCACATAGTTTCACACACAGTGTTGTATAGTTAGTTTTGAAGATGTTAACCATGTAGTTTCACACACAGTTTTGTATCATTAGTTTTGAAGAAGTTAAGCATGTAGTTTCACACATAGTGTTGTTTCATTAGTTTTGAGGAAGTTAAGCATGTAGTTTCACACACAGTGTTGTATCGTGGTTTTGGAGATGTTAAGCACATAATTTCACACGCAGTGTTGAATCCTTAGTTTCAAAGAAGATAAGCACGTAGTTTACAAAAAAAAAGTTATATGGTAAGTTCTCATGAGGTTAAGCACATAGTTTCACACACAGTGTTGTGTTGTTACTTTTGAAGAAGTTATGGATGTGGTTTAACACACAGTGCTGTATCGATAGCTGTCATGAAGGTAAATACATAGTTTCTCTTATAGAGTTATATAGTTAGATTTCATGAACTTAAGCACATAATTTCACATGCAGTGTTGTATCGTTAGTTTCGAAGAAGATAACAACGCAGTTGCTAATACAGTGTTATATGGTAAGGTCTCATGATGTTAAGCACATAGTTTCACCACTTTTGTATCGTTAGTTTTGAAGAAGTTAAGCATGTAGTTTCACACACCGTGTTGTATCGTTAGTTTTGAAGAAGTGAAGCATGTAGTTTCACACACAGTGTTCTACCGTTAGTTTTCATGAAGTAAAGGACGAATTTTCTCATATAGTGTCATATAGTTAGATTTCTTGAAGTTAAACACATATTTTCACACACAGTGTTGTATCGTTATTTTCGAAGAAGATAAGCACGTAGTTTCTAATACAGTGTTATATGGTAAGTTCTTATGTAGTTAATCACATAGTTTCACACACAGTGTTCTATCGTTAATTTTCATGAAGAGAAGTACTTAGTTTCTCATATAGTGTTATATAGTTTGATTTCATGCAGTTAAGCACATAGTTTCACACAGTGTTGTATTGTTAGTTCTCATGAAGTTAAGTACATAGTTTCTCATATATTGTTATATAGTTAGATTTCATGAAGTAAAGCACATAGGTTCACAAACAGTATTTTATCTTTAGTTTCAAAGACGATTAGCTCGTAGTTTCTAATACAGTGTTAAATGGTAAGGTCTCATGAAGTTAAGCACATATTTTCACACACAGTGTTGTATCGTTAGTTTTGGAGGAGTTAAGCACATAGTTTCTAATACTGTGTTATATGGTAAGTTCTCATGTAGTTAAGTACATAGATTCACATACGGTGTTTTGAAGAACTGAAGCATGTAGTTTCACACACAGTGTTGCTTCGTTATTTTTGAACAAGTTAAGCACATAGTTTCACACACAGTGTTGTATTGTTAGTTTTGATGAAATTAAGCACCTAGTTTCTAATACAGTGTTATGTGGTAAGTTCTCATGTAGTTAAGCACAAAGTTTCACACACAATGTTGTATCATTAGTTTTCATGATGTTAAGTACATAGTTTCTCATATAGTGTTATATAGTTAGATTTCATGAAGTTAAGCGCATAGTTTCACACACAGTGTGGTATCTTTTTTTCCAAGATGATATGCACTTAGTTTCTAATACAGTGTTATATGGTAATGTTTCATGAAGTTAAGCAAATTGTTTCACACAGTGTTGTATCGTTAGTTTTGAAGAAGTTAAACACGTTGTTTGTAATACAGTGTTATATGGTAAGTTCTCATTTAGTTAAGTACATAGTTTCACACACAGTGTTGTATCGTTATTTTTGAAGATGTTAAGCACATAGTTTTACATACTGTGTTGAATAGTTAGTTTTGATGAAGTTAAGTATGTAGTTTCTCATATAGTGCTATATAGTTAGATTTCATGAAGTTAAGCACATAGATTCACAAACAGTGATGTATCCATAGTTTCGAAAATAGAAAAACACCTAGATTCTAATACAGTGTTATATGGTAAGTTCTCATGTAGTTAAGCACATAGGTTCACACACAGGGTTGTATCGTTAGATTTGAAGAAGTTAAGCATGTAGTTTCACACAGTGTTGTATTGTTAGTTTTCATGTAGTTAATCACATAGTTACACACACAGTGTTTAATCGTTAGTTCTGAAGAAGTTAAGCATGTAGTTTCACAGACAGTGTAGTGTCGCTAGTTTTGAAGACGTTAAGCATGTAGTTTCACACACAGTGTTGTATCGTTAGTTTTCATGATGTTAAGTACTTAGTTTCTCATATAGTGTTATATAGTTAGATTTCATGAAGTTAAGCACATAATTTCACACACAGTGTTGTATCGTTAGTTTTCATGAAGTTAAGTACATAGTGTCTCATATAGTGTTATATAGTTAGAATTCATGAAGTTAAGCACATAGTTTCACACACAGTGTTGTATTGTTAGTTATGAAGAGGATAAGCTCATAGGTTCTAATCCAGTGTTTTATGGTAAGTTCGCATGAAGTTAAGCACATAGTTTCACACACAGTGTTGTATTGTTAGTTTTGAAGAAGTCAAGCACACAGTTTCACACGCAGTGTTGTATCATTAGTTTTGAAGAATTTAAGCATGTAATTTCACAGTGTTTTATCGTTAGTTTTGAAGAAGTTAAGCACCTAGTTTCTAATACACTGTTATATGGTAAGTTCTCCTGAAGTTAAGCACAATGTTTCATGAACAGTGTTGTATCTTTAGTTTTCAAGAGGTTAAGCACGTAGTTTTACATACTGTGTTGTATAGTTAGTTTTCATGAAGTTAAGTACGTAGTTTCTCTTATAGTGCTATATAGTTAGATTTCATGAAGTTAAGCACTTAGTTTCACACACAGTGTTTTATCGTTAGTTTCGAAGAAGATAAGCACTTAGTTTCTAATACAGTGTTATGTGGTAAGTTCTCCTGAAGATAATCACATAGTTTCACACCCAGTGAGTCTCTTTAGTTTTGAAGAATTTAAACACACAGTGTTGTATCATTAGTTTGGAAGATGTTAAGCACGTAGTTTCTAATACAGTGTTATATGGTAAGTTCTCATGTAGTTAAGTACATAGTTTCACACACGGTGTTGTATCCTTAGTTTTGAAGCAGATAAGCACGTAATTTCTAATACAGTGTTATATGGTAAGTTCTCATGTAGTTAATCTCACAGTTTCACCCACAGTGTTTTTTCGTTAGTTCTGAAGCAGTTAAGCATGTATTTTAACACTCCGTGTTCTCCCGTTAGTTTTCATGAACATAAGTACGTAGTATCTCATATAGTGTTATTTAGTTAGATTTCTGAAGTTAAGCGCATAGTTTCACACACAGTGTTGAATCCTAAATTTCGACGAAGAAAAGCACCTAGTTTCTAATACACTTTATGTGGTAAATTCTCATGAAGTTAAGCACATAGTTTAACATAGTGTTGTATCATTAGTTTTGAAGAGGTTAAGCACGTAGTTTTACATACTGTGTTGTATAGTTAGTTTTCATGAAGTTAAGTACGTAGTTTCTCTTATAGTGCTATATAGTTAGACTTCATGAAGTTAAGCACATAGTTTCACACACAGTGTTTTATCGTTAGTTTCGAAGAAGATAACCACCTAGTTTCTAATACAGTGTTATGTGGTAAGTTCTCCTGAAGTTAAGGCCATAGTTTCACTCACAGTGAGTATCTTTAGTTTTAAAGAAGTTAAGCGCTTAGTTTCACACACAGTGTTGTATCCTAAATTTCGACGAAGAAAAGCACCTAGTTTCTAATACACTTTATGTGGTAAATTCTCATGAAGTTAAGCACATAGTTTAACACAGTGTTGTATCGTTAGTTTTGAAGAAGTTAACCATGTAGTTTCACACACAGTGTTGAATCATTAGTTTTGAAACAGTTACGCACATAGTTTCTAATACAGTTTTATATGGTTAGTTCTTATGTAGTTAATCACATAGTTTCACACAGTGTTTTATCGTTAGGTCTGAGTGTTAAGCACGTAGTTTCACACACAGTGTTGTATCATTAGTTTTCATGAATTTAAGTATATAGTTTCTCATATAGTGTTATATCGTTAGATTTCATGAATTTAAGCTCATAGTTTCACACACAGAGTTGTATCCTAAACATGGAAGAAGAATTGAACCTACTGTCTAATACAGTGTTATATAGGAAGATCTCATGTTGTTACACACATAGTTTCACAAACAGTGTTGTATCCTAAATTTGGAAGAAGAATGGCACCTAGTTTCTAATACAGTTTTATATGGTAAGTTCTCATGTAGTTAAGCACATAGTTTCACACACGGTGTTGTATCGTTTGTTTTGAAGAAGTTAAGCATGTAAATTCACACACAGTGTTGTATCATTAGTTTTGATGAAGTTAAGTAAGTAGTTTATAATTGAGTGTTATATGGTAAGTTCCCATGTAGTTATGCACTTACTTTCACCACAGTGTTTTATCGTTAGTTTTGAAGAAGTTAAGCACATATTTCCACAACGGTGTTGTATCCTTAGTTTCGAAGAAGATAAGCACGTAGTCTCTAAAACAGCATTAAATGTAAATTCCCATGAAGTTAAGACCATAGTTTCACACAGTGTTGTATCTTTCGTTTTGAAGAAGCTAAGCATGTAGTTTCACACACAGTTTTATCGTTATTTTTGAAGAAGTTAAGCACGTAGTTTCTAATACTTATATGGTAAGTTCTCATGTAGTTAATCACATAGTTTCATACACAGTGTTTTATGGTTAGTTCTGAATATTTTAAACATGTAGTTTCACGCACAGTGTTCTATCATCAATTTTCATGAAGATAATTACATAGTTTCTCATATAGTATTTACCTGATGCTCCCACCGGGATTGGGAGCTCTGTGCAGTTCCCAGTTGATCTGCAGGCTCTGGAACACAGGCCGGGAAGCTGGCCTGTTTACCTGATGATTTCAGAGGGACAGCTACTTCCCTGTGCTCCCAGCCTTCTCTAGTTTCCTGGACTCGTTGGTGGGAGAGAAGATCTGGAGTCTGGGGTGCTTGGCTCCCACCGGGATTGGGAGCTCTGTGCAGTTCCCAGTTGATCTGCAGGCTCTGGAACACAGGCCGGGAAGCTGGCCTGTTTTCCTGATGCTCCCGCCGGGATTGGGAGCTCTGTGCAGTTCCCAGGCGATCTGCAGGCTCTGGAACACAGGCCGGGAAGCTGGCCTGTTTACCTGATGCTCCCATCGGGATTGGGAGCTCTGGGCAGTTCCCAGGCAATCTGCAGGCTCTGGAACACAGGCCGGGAAACCGGCCTGTTTACCTGATGATGCCAGAGGGACAGCTACTTCCCTGTGCTCCCAGCCTTCTCTAGTTTCCTGGACTCGTTGGTGGGAGAGAAGATCTGGAGTCTGGGGTGCTTGGTTCCTGCCAGGATTGGGAGCTCTGTGCAGTTCCAAGGCGATCTGCAGGCTCTGGAACACAGGTCGGGAAGCTGGCCTGTTTACCTGATGCTCCCGCCGGGATTGGGAGCTCTGTGCAGTTCCCAGGCGATCTGCAGGCTCTGGAACACAGGCCGGGAAGCTGGCCTGTTTACCTGATGCTCCCACCGGGATTGGGAGCTCTGTGCAGTTCCCAGGCGATCTGCAGGCTCTGGAACACAGGCCGGGAAGCCGGCCTGTTTACCTGATGATGCCAGAGGGACAGCTCCGTAGTTTCTCATATAGTGTTATATAGTTAGATTTCATGACATTAAGCACATAGTTTCCCACACAGTGTTATATCGTTAGTTTTGAAGAAGTTAAGGATGTAGTTTCACACACAGTGTTCTGTCGTTAGTTTTCATGAAGATAAGTACGTAGTTTCTCATATAGTGTTATATAGTTAGATTTCATGACGTTAAGCACATAATTTCACAAACAGTGTTGTATCATTAGTTTCAAGGATGATAAGCACGTAGGTTCTAATAGAGTGTTATATGGTAAGTTCTCATATAGTTTCACACACGGTGTTTTATCGTTAGTTTTGAAGAAGTTAAGCACATAGTTTCACACACAGTGTTGTATCCTTAGTTTCAAACAAGATAAGCACGTAGTTTCTAATACATTGTTATGTGGCAAGTTCTCATGAAGTTAACCACATAATTTCACATAGTTTTGTATCGTTAGTTTTGAAGAAGTTAAGCATGCAGTTTCACACACAGTGTTGTATCGTTATTTTGAAGAAGTTAAGGACATAGTTTCCCATACAGTGTTATATGGTAAGTTCTCATGTAGTTAATCACATAGTTTCACACACAGTGTTTTATGGTTAGTTCTGAAGAAGTTAAGAATATAGTTTCACACACAGTGTTCTAACGTCAGTTTTTATGAAGATTAGTACATAGTTACTAATATAGTGTTATATAGTTAGATTTCATGAAGTTAAGCACTAATTTCACACAGAGTGTTGTATGGTTAGATTCCATGAAGTTACGTATATAGTTTCACATGTTATATGCGAAACTATAAGCACAAACTTTCTAACACAGTGTTATGTGGTAAGTTCTCATGATGGTAACCACCTATTTTCACACACGGTGTTGTATCATTAGTTTTGAAGAAGTGAAGTATGTAGTTTAACACACAGTTTTGTATCATTAGTTTTGAAAAAGTTAAGCATGTGGTTTCCCACATCGTGTTGTATCTTCATGAAATCTAACCATATAACACTATATGAGAAACTATGTATGTAACTTCATGAAAACTAAAGATTCAACACTCTGGGTGAAACAAGTGCTTAACTTCATGAAATCTAACTATATAATACTATACGAGAAACTATGTACTCATCTTCATGAAAACTGACGATAGAACACTGTGTGTGAAACTATGTGATTATCTACATGAGAACTTACCATATAACACTGTATTCGAAACTACGTGCTTAACTTCTTCTAAAATAACGATACAACACTGTGTGTGAAACTACATGCTTAACATCTTCAAAACTAACGATACAACACTCTGTGTGAATCTATGTGCTTAACTTCATGAGATCTTACCATATAACACTGTATTAGAATCTACGTACTTAACTTCACCAAAACTAATGATACAACACGGTTTGGGAACCTACATGCTTAAGTTTTTCAAAACTAATGGTACAAAACTGCGTGTGTAACTACATGCTTAACATCTTCAAAACTAAGGATACAACACTGGGTGTGAAACTATGTGCTTAACTTCATGAAATCTAACTATATAACACTATATGAGAAACTTCATAGTGAACATCATGAAAACTAACGATACAACACTGTGTTTGAAACTACATACTTAACTACTTCAAAACTAATAACATTACACTGTGTGTGAAACTACATGCTTAACTTCTTCAAAACTAATGATGCAACACTGTGTGTGAAACTAATTGCATAACTACATTAGAACTTACCGTGTAACACTCTATTAGAAACCACATGCTTAACTTTTTCAAATCTAAAGATACAACACGGTGTATGAAACTACATGCTTAACTTCTTCAAAACTAACGATACAACACGTTGTGAAATTATGAGGTTAACTTTATGAGAACTTACCATATAACACTGTATTAGAAACTATGTGCTTATCTGCTTCGAACTAACAATAAAACACTGTGGGGGAAACTATGTGCTTAACTACTTCAAAACTAACGATACAACACTATGTATGAAACTACTTGCTCAACTTCTTCAAAACTAACGATATAAAACTGTGTGTGAAACTACATGCTTAACCTCTTCAAAACTAACGATACAACACTATGTGTGAAACTACATGCTTCACTTCTTCAAAACTAACGATACAACACCGTGTGTGAAACGATGTGCTTAACTACGTGAGAACTTACCATATAACACTGTATTAGAAACTACGTGCTTAACTTCTTCAAACCTAACGATACAACACTTGTGTGATACAATGTGCTTTACTTCTTCAAAACTAACGATACAACACCGTGCGTGAAACTACATGACAACTTACCATATAACACTGTATTAGAAACTATTTGCTTATCATCTTTGAAACTAACGACACAAATCTGTTTCTGAAATTAGGTGGTTAACTTCAATCTAACTATATAACACTATATGAGAAACTACATACTTATCTTCATGAAAACTGACGATAGAACACTGTGTGAGAAACTACATGCTTAACTTCTTCAGAACAAACCATAAAATACTGTGTGTGAAACTATGTGATCATCTGCATGAGAACTTACCATATAACACTGTATTAGAAACTACGTGCTTATCTTCTTCGAAACTATCCATAGAACACTTTTAGTGAAATTATGTGCTTAACTTTATGATAACTTACCATATAACACTGTATTAGAAACTACGTGCTTATCTTCTTCGAAACTAACGATACAACACTAAGTGTGAAACTATGTGCTTAACTGCATGAGAAATTACCATCTAAAACTCTATTAGAAACTACATATTTAACTTCTTCAAAACTAACGATACAACACGGTGTGTGACACTACATCCTTAACTTCTTCAAATCTAATGATACGAAACTGTGTGTGAATCCACAGGCTTAACATCTTCAAAACTAACGAAACAACACTGTGTGTGAAACTGTGTGCTTAACTTCATGAAAAATTACCAAATAACACTGTATTAGAAACTACGTGCATATCTTCTTCGAAAATAGATACCACACTGTGTGTGAAACTATGTGCTTAACTTCATGAAAGCATACAATATAACACTATATGAGAAACTACGTACTTAACTTCATGAAAACTAACGATACAACACTGTGTGTGAGACTACATGCTTAACTTCTTCAAAACTAACGATACAACACTGTGCGTGAAACTATGTGCTTAACTTCTTCAAAACTAACGCTACAAAACTGTGTGTGAAACTACATATTTAACTTCTTAAAAACTAACGATACAACACTGTGTGTGAAACTATGTGCTTAACTTCATGAAATCTTACCATATAATACTGTATTAGAAACTACTTACATATATTCTTCGAATATAAAGATACCACACTGTGAGTGAAACTATGTGGTTAACATCATGAAATCTTACTATATAAAAGTATATGAGAAACTACGTACTTAACTTCATGAAATGTAACGATACAACACTGTGTGTGAAACTACCTGCTTAACTTCTTCAAAACTAACGATACAACACTGTGTGTGAAACTACAAGCTTCACTTCTTCAAAATTAACGATACAACAACTTATGTGACTCTATGTGCTTAACTACATGAGAACTTACCATATAACACTGTATTAGAATCTACGTGCTTAACTTCTTCAAAACTAACGATACAGCACGGTGTGTGAAACTACACGCTTAACATCTTGAAAACTAACGATACAATACCGTGTGTTAAACTAAGTGCTTACCTACATGAGTACGGACCGTATAACACTGTATTAGAAACTACGTGCTTAACTTCTTCAAAACTAACGATACAAAACTGTGTGTGTAACTACATGCTTATGTTCTTTAAAACTAACGATACAACAATGTGTGTGGAACTATGTGCTTAACTACATGAAATCTTACCATATAATACTGTGTAAGAACCTAAGTACGTAAAATTCTTCGAAAATAAAGGTACCATACTTTGAGTGAAACTAAGTGCTTGACTTCATGAAATCTAACAATACAACACTGTGTGTGAAACTAAGTCCTTTACTTCTTCAAAATTAACGATGCAACACTGTGTGTGAAACTACATGCTTAACTTCTTCAAACTAACGATACAACACTGTGTATGAAACTACATGCTAAACTTCTTTAAAAGTAACGATACAACACTCTGTGTGAAAGTACATGTTTCTCTTCTTCAAAACTAACGATACAACACTGAGTGCGAAACTATGTGTTAACTTCATGAGAACTTACCATATAACACTGTATTAGAAACTACGTGCTTAACTTCTTCAAAACTAACGATACAACACTGTGTGTGAAACTACGTGCTTAACATCTTCAACTCTAACGAGCGAACACTGTGGTGAAACTACATGATTAACCTCTTCAAAACTAAAGATACAACACTGTGTGTGAAACTACGTGCTTCAATTCTTCAAAACTATCGATACAACACCGTGTGTGAAACTATGTGGTTAACTCAATGAGAACTTAACACTTAACGCTGTATTAGAACCTACGTGCTTATCTTCTTCGAAACTAAGGAAACAACATTGTGTGTGAAACTATGTGCTTTACTTCTTCAAAACTTACGATGCAACACTGTGTGTGAAACTACATGCTTCACTTCTTCAAAACTAACGATAGAACACCGTGTGTGAAGCTACACGAGAACTTACCATATAACACTGTATTAGAAACTACGTGCTTATCATCTTCGAAAATAAAGATACAACACTGTTTCTGAAAATAAGTGCTTAACTTCATGAAATCTAACTATATAACACTATATGAGAAACTATGTACTAAACTTCATGAAAACTAACGATACAACACTCTGTGTGAAACTAGTGCTTAAATTCATAAAATCTAACTATATAACACTATATGAGAAAATACGTTCTTTTCTTCATGAAAACTGGCGATAGAACACTGTGTGAGAAACTACATGCTTCACTTCTTCAGAACTAACCATAAAATACTGCGTGTGAAACTATGAGATAAACTACATGATAACTTACCATATAACACTGTATTAGAAACTACGTGCTTAACTTCTTCAAAACTAACGATACAACACTGTGTGTGAAACTACATAAGAACTTACCATATAATACTGTATTAAAAACTACGTGCTTATCTTTGAAACTAAGGATACAATACTGTGTGTGAAACTAAGTGCTTAACTACTTCAAAACTAACGATACAAAACTGTGTGTGAAACTACATGCTTAAAATCTTCAACTCTAACGATAGAACTCTGTGGTGAAACTACATGATTAACCTCTTCAAAACTAAAGATACAACACTGTGTGTGAAACTACATGCTTCAATCCTTCAAAACTAACGATACAACACCGTGTGTGAGACTATGTGGTTAACTCCATGAGAACTTAACACTTAACAAAGTATTAGAAACTACGTGCTTATCTTCTCGAAACTAAGGATACAACATTTTGTGTGAAACTATGTGCTTAAACTCTTCAAAACTAACGATGCAAACTGTGTTTGAAACTACATGCTTCACTTCTTCAAAACTAACGATACAACACCGTGTGTGACACTACATGAGAACTTACCATATAACACTGTATTAGAAACTATGTGCTTATCATCTTCGAAACTAACGATACAACACTGTTTCTGAAAATATTTGCTTAACTTCATGAAATCTAACTATATAACACTATATGAGAAACTATGTACTAAACTTCATGAAAACTAACGATACAAAACTCTGTGTGAAACTAGTGCTTAAATTCATGAAATCTGACTATATAACACTATATGAGAAAATACGTTTTATCTTCATGAAAACTGGCGATAGAACACTGTGTGAGTAACTACATGCTTCACTTCTTCAGAACTAACCTTAAAATACTGCGTGTGAAACTGTGAGATAAACTACATGAGAACTTACCATATCACACTGTATTAGAGACTACGTGCTTAACTTCTTCAAAACTAAAGATGCAACTCTGTGTGTGAAACTACATGCTTCACTTCTTCAAAACTAACGATACAACACCGTGTGTGAAACTACATGAGAACTTACCATATAACACTGTATTAGAAACTACGTGCTTATCTTCGAAACTAAGGCTACAACACTGTGTGTGAAACTATGTGCTTAACTTTTTCAAAACTAGTGATACAACACTGTGTGTGAAACTATGTGCTTAACTTCTTCAAAACTTACGATACAACACTGTGTGTTTAACTATATGCTTAACTTATAAGAACTTACCATATAACACTGTATTAGAGAATACGTGCTTATCTCCTCGAAACTAATGATACAACACTGGGTGTGAAACTATGTGATTAACTTCATGAAATCTAACTCAATAACACTATATGAGAAACTACGTACTTAACATCATGAAAACTAACGATACTACTCTGTGTGTGAAACTACATGCTTAACTTCATCAAAACAATCGACACTACACTGTGTGTGAAACTACATACCTAACTTCTTCAAAACTAACGATACAACACAGTGTGTGAAAGAATATGCTTAACTTCATGAAATCTAACTATATAACACTATATGAGAAACTACGTACTTATCTTCATGAAAACTAACAATAGAACACTGTGTGTGAAACTACATGCTTACCTTCTTCAAAACTAAAGATACAACATTGTGTGTGAAACTATGTGTTTAACTTCATGAGAACTTACCATATAAAACTGTATTAGAAACAACGTAATTATCTTCTTCGAATCTAAGGATACCACACTGTGAGTGAAACTATGTGCTTAACTTCTTCAAAACTAACGATACAACACTGTGTGTGAAACTATGTCCATAACTACATAAGAACTTGCCATATAACTCTATATGCAAAACTACGTACTCATTCATGAAAACTAACTATAGAACAATGTGTGGTAAACTACATGCTTAACTTCTTCAAAACTAATGTTACAACACTGTGTGTGAAACTATGTGCTTAACTTCACGAGAACTTACCATATAACACTGTATTAGAAACTACGTGCTACACTTCTTCCAAACTAAAGATACACACTGTGTGTGATTCTACATGCTTAACTTCTTCAAAACTAAAAATACTACAATGTTGTGAATCTACGTGCTTAACTTCTTCAAAACTAACGCTTCAAAACAGTGTGTGAAACTACATGCTTAACTTCTTAAAAACTAACGATACAACACCGTGTGTGAATCTATGTGCTTAACTACATAAGAACTTACCATATAACATTGTATTAGTAACTACGTGCTTAACTTCTTCAAAAGTAATGATACAACACTGTGTGATTAAACTATGTGCTTAACTACATTAGAACTTACCATAAAATGTTGGGTAAGTCCTATTATTTGTCAATAAAGTACTGTTGATCCTATAGAAAACCTAGATAGGAGGGACTAGGAGTCGAGGAAGATTCTGGGAAGGAGAAAGACAAGAGAGTCGAGATGTAACGCCATCAGGTAGGACCCCGGAACTATTTTCCGGTAGGAGACATACTTAGATTAACAATTATGGGGTAATTACTTAAAGCAGAGCTAGTCAGTAAGAGACAAGCAAGGCCAACAGCTTCATAATTAATATAGCCTCCTGTGTGTTTATTTGGGACTCATGCGGATCTAGAAACAGGCTTGCGCGGCAGATCCCAGGTGGCTGGTGGGGGATAAACCAAAGTGACTAGCAAGAAAAAGCTTCTCTTAACATAATGGTGATCAGGAGTGGGATGATGAATTTCCACGCAGAATAACAAAAGCTTTAAAGGAATGTTAGAAACAGAAGAACAGAGAGAAGCACAGATTTTGGTAGCAGCATTTTCTCAGGTGTGCTCTGTTTTGCTATCGACAAGCCGAGATTCACGTGGCTCGCTTATCGGAGTCTTCCTGACTCGGCATAAAAAGAAAAAAAGGTTGTTTTAAGAGACTCTGCTAACGATTGATAGGTGTGTACGTACAGCTGGAAGTGGCAGCTTTTGCTGGATGTCAGCATGGACTGAGGCAGTAAGCTGGAATCACGCTTACGCCCGCCATCTTGAAACGGCAGTTTAAAACAGCCGCAGTTTTACAGATAAGACACGTGGCCAGAAAAACATAAAGATTTACAGTAAAGTCAGATTTGGATGAACAAAACCTCTAAAGGTTTACAGTGTGTTTATAAATATACATGAGATTGAGAGAGAAAATGAAACGGCAAAGTGGTAAATAAATGCAAAAGCCGGCTGTGGTGGTGCACGCCGGTAGGAATTGCCCCAGAAGCAGAGGCAGGCAGGTTTCCGAAGAGAAACCCTGTCTCAAAGAGAAATAAATAAAAGTGAAAGAAATAAAGTAATAATAGGTAAATAAGCCACGTAAAGATGGAAAATACACAGAGAGTCTGCATACTGTACGCTATTATGTTTTTCAGTTTTTTGCTTGCTCAGGAAGGAACTGCTGCTAAAGTACACTTGATTATAAATGCTGCTGAATTAATCCAACTTCTATCTTTTAAAAATGCCTTGACTTCAAAATTTAAGTGTAAGGATATGTTACTTGGAAAAGGAGTTTTTATTTATGTTTCTTCAGAAAATGAAAAGCTAAGGATTCCTTCCAGGCTTTTGTGGTTTGACGAACCAAGACCCCCAGAAGCAGTGGACCAGGTGTTCCAACAATCGAAACAGCGAAGATGATGCAGTCTTACAGACCCCGAAAATATGGACTTATACAGGTTTCTGAGTTTTGTCATGATCCCCATCGTATAAACAGCGCCCCCTTCCAGCAGGAAGCAGTTTGGAATGAGCGACGTCCCAATTCCCATCTTGGTTATAAATCTTTGTTTTCATTTAAATGGGATTGTTTATAATTGGCTAGTGATCACAGCCAATCTTTTTTAATGGTAAAAAGGGGAATTATGGAATGAGTATTGTTTTTCATTTATTGAGACAAAATCAAGGTCAATTTTTTGATGCTAATATTTCTCCTCTTGATTAAGTATTGTGCTTATACAACGTAATGCATAATTGAATACAGATTTTAGATAGTTACTTATAATAGAATTTCTAGTTACATAAGTTAGGTTTCTAGATATACAGAAATATATTTGAGAAGGACAGTCTTCAAACCTCTCAAAGACCTTCAGAACATGGCATTTAAAATGGTTTAGGGTTTGTCTTGACAATGAGAAATGTCTGCTCCTGGCAGCACCAATTACATCTGAGAGGAAGATGGGCATCGAAGAAACTCGTTATAAAGTTTGCTTTCAACATGGCAAGATTAGCCATTTGGGCAAGAAACTGCTCTTGCCTAGATTGTTTGACTGTTGTTGTATCATCTGGACATGCAGGACCCACAGGAAAGTGACTACTGAACTCAGTCTTACAGGGTTCCTGCTTGATGAAGAGTCTATGAGACTTTCTACAGGACAGAGAAAAATGACTGAGAGATGCCAACGCAGATGGACAGTTTGAAATTTCCTGCTTTGCTGAGAAGTGTTCCAGACACATTGTGGCCTATGGGCTGAAGATGGATGCCCCAACGTTACAGAGGAACTTCGGGTGACTGTCCAGGCAGTAAGATGTCTCTGTCAATCCTAATGTTTATATATTATCCTTCTGTGGTCTTTGATGGAGTTGAAGACACATACTTATAATTATAGTTTTCCTTAGTTATGATAAAAGATAAGCTACATATAGGACTTTGGACTCACAAGGATGGGATGGATATTTTCTTTAAATCTTGCTAAAATATTGTAACTATGTTCTTATTTGATAACTGTTCTGTTATATACAATTTGACTATGTTAAATTAAGGCCTTTCTTTTGTTTAAACAGAAAAGAGGAGATGTTGGGGAACTCCTGTTATTTGTCAATAAAGCACTGTTGAGCCTATAGAAAACCTAGATAGGAGGGACTAGGAGTAGAGGAGGATTCTGGGAAGGAGAAAGACAAGAGAGTCGAGATGAAATGCCATGAGGTAGGACCCGGAACTATTCTCAGGTAAGAGACATACTTAGATTAACAATTATGGGGTAAGTACTTAAAGCAGAGCTAGCCAGTAAGAGACAAGAAAGGCCAACAGTTTCATGATTAATAAAGCCTCCTGTGTGTTTATTTGGGACTCATGCGGATCTAGAAAAAGGCACATGCGGCAGAGCCCAGGCGGCTGGTGGGGGATAAACCAAAGTGGCTAGCAAGGAAAAGCTTCACTTAACAATAAAACACTGTATTAGAAACTACGTGCTTATCTTCTTCGAAAATAACGATACAACACTGTGTGTGAATCTATGTGCTTAACTTCATGAAATCTAACAATATAACACTATATGAGAAACTACATGCTTAACTTCTTCAAAACTAACGATACACCAATGTGTGTGAAACTACATGCTTAACATCTTCAAAACTAACGATACAACACTGTATGTGAAACCATGTGATTAACTACATGAGAAATTACCATATAACACTGTATTAGAAATTACGTGCCTAACTTCTTCAAAACTAACGATACAAAACTGTGTGTGAAACTATGTGGTTAACTTCATGAGAACTTACCATATAACAGTGTATTAGAAACTACGTGCTTATCATCTTCGAAAATAAAGGTACAACACAGTGTGTGCAACTACATGCTTATCTTCTTCAAAACTAATGATACAAAACTGTGTGTAAAACTATGTGCATAACTACATGAGAAACTACCATATAACACTCTATGAGAAACTACGTACTTATCTTCTTCAAAACTAAGGATACAACACCGTGTGTGATATTTTGTGGTTAACTTCCTGAGAACTTACCATATAACACTGTATTAGAAACTACGTGCTTATCTTCTTTGAAGCTAAGGATACAACACTGTGTGTGAAACTATGTGCTTAACTTCTTCAAAACTAACGATACAACACTGCGTGTGAAACTACATGCTTAACTTCTTCAAAACTAATCATACAACACTGTGTGTGAAACTACATACTTAACATCTTCAAAATTAATGATACAAAACTGCGTGTGAAACTACATGCTTAACTTCTTCAAAACTAACTATACAACACTGAGTGTGAAACTATGCACTTAACTACATGAGAACTTACCATATAACACTCTATTAGAAACTACATACTTAACTTTTTCAAAACTAACGATACAAAACGGTGTGTGAAACTACATCCTTTACTTCTTCAAAACTAACGATACAACACCGTGTGAAACTACATGAGAACTTACCATATAACACTGTATAAGAACCTACGTGGTTATCATCTTCGAAACTAACGATGCAACACTGTTTATGAAAATATGTGCTTAACTTCATGAAATCTTACCATGTAATACTGTATTAGAAACCTCGTACATATATTTTTCGAAAATAAAGATACCACACTGTGAGTGGAACTATGTACTTAAATTCATGAAATCTAACTATATAACCCTATATGAGAAATTCTGTACTTAACTTCATGAAATCTAACGATACAACACTGTATTAGAAACTACGTGCTTAACTTATTCAAAACTAACCATACAACACTGTGTGTGAAACTACATGCTTAAATTCTTCAAAACTAATGATACAACACTGTGTGTGAAACTGTGTGATTAACTACATGAGAAATTACCATATAACACTGTATTAGAAACTACGTGCTTGACTTCTTCAAAACTAATGATACAACACTGTGTGTGAATCTATGTGGTTAACTTCATGAAAACTTACCATATAACAGTGTATTAGAGACTACGTGCTTATCTTCTTCGAATCTAAAGATACAACACTCTGTGTGCAACTACATGCTTAACTTCTTAAAAACTAACGATACAACACTGTGTGTGAATCTATGTGGTTAACTTCATGAGAACTTACCATATAACAGTGTATTAGAAACTACGTGCTTATCTTCTTCGAAACTAACGATACAACACTGTTTATGAAATTTTGCCTAACTTCATGAAATCTAACTGTATAACACTCTATGAGAAACAATGTATGTAACTTCATGAAAAATAATGATACAACACTGTGTGTGAACCGACATGCTTCACTTCTTCAAAACTAACGATACAAAGCTGTATGTGAAACTACATGCTTAACTTCATCAAAACTAACGATGCAACACTGTGTGTGAAACTAATTGCATAACTATATTAGAACTTCATATAACTCTCTATTAGAAACTACATACTTAACTTTTTCAAAACTAACGATACATCACGGTGTATGAAACTACATGCTTAACTTCTTCAAAACTAACGATACAACACCGTGTGAAACTATGTGGTTAACTTCATGAGAACTTACCATATAACACTGTATTAGAAACTATGTGCTTATCTATTCGAAACTAACAATACAACACTGTGTGTGAAACTATGTGGTTAACTTCATGAGAACTTACCATTTAACAGTGTATTAGAAACTACGTGCTTATCTTCTTCGAAACTAAAGATACAACACTGTGTGTGCAACTATGTGATTAAGTACATGAGAAATTACCATATAACAATGTATTAGAAAATATGTGCTTGACTTCTTCATAACTAATGATACAACACTGTGTGTGAAACTATGTGCTTAACTTCATGAGAACTTACCACATAACACTGTTTTAGAAACTACGTGCTTATCTTCTTCGAAACTAAGGATACAAGACAGTTTGTGAAACTATGTGTTTAACTTCTTCAAAACTAACGATACAACACCGTGTGTGAAACTACATGAGAACTTACCATATAACACTATATTAGAACCTACGTACTTATCATCTTCAAAACTAACGATACAACACTGTTTATGAAAATATGTGCTTAACTTCATGAAATCTAACTTAAATAACCCTATATGAGAAACTATGTATGTAACTTCATGAAAAATAACGATACAACACTGTGTGTGAAACTACATGCTTAAATTCTTCAAAACTAACGATACAAAGCTGTATGTGAAACTACATGCTTAGCTTCATCAAAACTAACTATGCAACGCTGTGTGTGAAACCAATTGCATAACTACATTAGAACTTATCATATAACACTCTATTAGAAACTACATTCTTAACTTTTTCAAAACTAACGATACAACACAGTGTATGAAACTACATGCTTAACTTCTTCAAAACTAACGATACAACACGGTGTGAAACAATGTGGTTAACTTCATGAGAACGGACCATATAACATTCTATTAGAAACTATGTGCTTATCTGCTTCGAAACTAACAATACAACACTGGGTGTGAAACTATGTGCTTAACTTCTTCAAAACTAACGATAAAACACTGTGTGTGAAACTACATGCTTTACTTCTTCCAAAAAACGATACAAAACTGTATGTGAAACTACATGCTTAACTTCTTCAAAACTAACGATACAACACTGTGTATGAAATTACATGCTTAAATTCTTCAAAACTAACGATACAAACCTGCGTGTGAAGCTACATGCTTAACTTCTTCAAAACTAACGATACAACTCTGTGTTTGAAACCAGGTGCTTCTCTTCTTCAAGACTAAAGATATAACACTGTGTGTGAATCGATGTGCTTAACTACATGAGAACTTACAATATAACACATTATTAGAAACTACGTGCTTATCTCCTTCGAAACTAAGGATATAACACTGAGTGTGAATCTATGTGCTTAACTTCTTCAAAATTAACGCTACAAAACAGTGTGTGAAACTACATGCTTAACTTCATCAAAACTAACGATGCAACACTGAGTGTGAAACTAATTGCATAACTACATTAGAACTTACTATATAACACTCTATAAGAAAATACATACATAACTTTTTCAAAACTAACGACACAACACCGTGTATGAAACTACATGCTTAACCTCTTCAAAACTAACGATTCAACACGGTGTGAAACTATATGGTTAACTTCATGAGAACTTACCATATGAAATTGTGTTAGAAACTATGTGCTTATCTGCTCTGTAACTAACAATACAACACTGTGTGTGAAACTACGTACTTAACTTCATGAAATCACTATATGAGAAACTACATACTTCTCTTCATGAAAACTAATGATAGAACACTGTGTGTGAAACTACATGCTTAATTTCTTCAGGATTGACGAATACAACACTGTGTGTGAAACTACATGCTTAACTTCTTCAAAACTAACCATACAACACTGTGTTTGAAACTAGGTGCTTATCTTCTTCAACAGCAACGATACAACACTGTGTGTTAAACAATGTGCTTAACTACATGAGAACTTACAATATAACACAGTATTAGAAACTACGTGCTTATCTTCTTCGAAACTAAGGATACAACACTGTGTGTGAATCTATGTGCTTAACTTCTTCAAAACTAACGATGCAACACTGTTGTGAAACTACATGCTTAACTTCTTCAAAACTAACGCTACAAAACTGTGTGAAACTACATGCTTAACTTCTTCAAAACTAACGATACAATACTGTGTGTGAAACTATGTGCATAACTACATGAGAACCTACCATATAACACTCTATGAGAAACTTCGTACTTATCTTCTTCAAAATTAACGACACAAGACGGTGTGTGAAACTACATGCTTATCTTCTTCAATAATAACGATACAACACTGTGTGTGAAACTATGTGCATAAGTACCTGAGAACCTACCATATAACACTCTATGAGAAACTACGTACTTATCTTCTTCAAAACTAACGTACAACACTGTGTGTGGAACTCTGTGCATAACTACATGAGAACCTACCATATAACACTCTATGAGAAACTACGTACTTTTCTTCTACAAAACTAACGATATTACACCATGTGTGATACTATGTGGTTAACTTCATGAGAACTTACCACATAACACTGTATTAGAAACTACATGCTTAACATCTTCAAAACTAAGGATACAACACTGTGTGTGAAACTATGTGCTTAACTTCAGGAAAAATTACCATATAACATTGTATTAGAAACTACGTGCATATCTTCGTCGAACATAAAGATACCACACTGTGTGTGAAACTATGAGCTTAACTACTTCAAAACTAATGATACAACACTGTGTGTGAAAATACATGCTTAACTTAAAAACTAATGATACAACACCGTGTGTGAAACTACATGAGAACTTACCATATAACACTGTATTAGAACCTACGTGCTTATCATCTTCGAAACTAACGATACAACACTGTTTATGAAATTATGTGCTTAACTTCATGAAATCTCACTATATAACACTATATGAGAAACTATGTAAGTAACTTCATGAAAACTAATGATACAAAAGTGTGGGTGAACTACATGCTTATGCTCTTCAAAATTAACGATACATCCCTGTGTGTCAAACTATGTGCTTAACTTCATGAAATCTTACCATATAATACTGTATTACAAATTAAGTACATATATTCTTCGAATATAAAGATACCACACTGTGACTGGAACTATGTGCTTAACTTCATGAAATCTAACAATACAACACTGTGTGTGAAACTATGTGCTTAACTACAAGAGAACTTACGATATAACACTGTATTCGATACTAGGTGCCATTCTTCTTCCAAATTTAGGATAGAGCACTGTATGTGAAACTATGTACTTAAATCATTAAATCTAACTATTTAACATTATATGAGAAACTATGTACTTAACTTCATGAAAACTAACGATACAACACTGTGTGTGAAACTGTGTGCTTAACTTCATGAAATCTAACTATATAACACTATATGAGAAATTACGTACTTAACATCATGAAAACTAACGATACAACACTGTGTTTGAAACTACATGCTTAACTACTTCAAAACTAATGACACTACACTGTGTGTGGAACTACATGCTTAGCTTCTTCAAATCTAACGATACAACGCTGTGTGTGAAACTACATGCTTAACTTCTTAAAAACTAACGATACAACACTGTGTGTGAAACTATGTGCTTAACTTCATGAGAACTTACCACATAACACTGTATTAGAAACTACGTGCTTATCTTTTTCGAAACTAAGGATACAACACTGTGTGTGAAACTATGTGCTTAACTTCTTCAAAACTAACGATACAACACCATTTGTGAAATTACATGAGAACTTACCATATAACACTGTATTAGAACCTACGTGCTTATCATCTTCGAAACTAACTATACAACACTGTTTATGAAATTATGTGCTTAACTTCAAGAAATCTCACTATATAACACTATATGAGAAACTATGTAAGTAACTTCATGAAAACTAACGATACAACACTGTGTGTGAAACTACATGCTTAACTTCTTCAAAACTAACGATACAAAACTGTATGTGACACTACATGCTTAACTTCATCAAATAACGATGCAACACTGTGTTTGAAACTAATTGCATAACTACATTAGAACTTATCATATGACACTCTATTAGAAACAACATACTTAACTTTTTTCAAAACTAACGATTCAACACAGTGTATGAAACTACATGCTTAAATTCTTCAATACTAACTATACAACACGGTGTGAAACTATGTGGTTAACTTCATGAGAACTTATCATATAACACTGTATTAGAAACTATGTGCTTATCTGCTTCGAAACTAACAATACAACACTGTGACTGTACTTAACTTCTTCAAAACTAACGATACAACACTGTGTGTGAAACTACTTGCTTCACTTCTTCAAAACGAAGATACAACACTGTGTGAAACTATGTGCTTAACCACATGTGAAGTTACCATATAACACTGTATTAGAAATTACGTGCTTAACTTCTTCAAAACAAATGATACAACACTGTGTGTGAAACTATGTGCTTAACTACATGTGAAGTTACCATATAACACTGTATTAGAAACTACGTGCTTAACTTCTGCAAAACTAACGATACAACACCGTATTGAAAATATGTGCTTAACTATATGAGAACTTACCATATAACACTGTATTAGAAACTACGTGCTTAACTTCTTCAAAACTAAGGATACAACACGGTGTGTTATACTACATGCTTAACTTCTTCAAACCTAATGATACAACACTGTTTGTGAAACTACATGCTTAACTTCTTCAATACTAATGATACAATACCGTGTGTGAAACTACATGAGAACTTACCATTTAACACTGCATTAGAAACTACGTGATTATCATCTTCGAAACTAACGATACAACACTGTTTGTGAAATTATGTGCTTAAATTCATGAAATCTAACTATATAACACTATATGAGAAATTACGTACTTATTTTCATGAAAACTGACGATAGAATTCTGTGTGTGAAACTACATGCTTAACTTCTTCAGAACTAACCGTAAAACACTGGGTGTGAAAATATGTGATTAACTGCATGAGAACTTACCATATAACACTGTTTTAGAAACAACGTGCTTAACTTCTTCAAAAATAACGATACAATACTGTGTGTGAAACTACATGCTTAACTTCTTCAAAACTAACGATACCACACTGTGTGAAAATATGTTCTTAACTTCATGAGAATTTACAATATAAGGCTGTTTTAGAAACTACGTGCTTATATTCTTCGAAACTAAGGATACAACACTGTGTGTGAAACTATTTGCTTAACTTCTTCAAATCTAACGATACAATACTGTGTGTGAAACGACATGCTTAACTTCTTCAAAACTAATGATACAAAACTGTGTTTGAAACTACATTCTTAACTTCTTCAAAACTAACTTTACAACACTGAGTGTGAAATTATGTGCTTAACTACATGAGAACTTACCATATAACACTGTATTAGAAACTACGTGCATATCTTCTTCGAAAATAAAGATACCACACTGTGTGTGAAACTACATGCTTAACATCTTCAAAACTAATGATACAACATAGTGTGTGAATCTATGTGCTTAACTACATGAGAACTTACGATATAACACTGTATTAGAAACTAGGTGCCATTCTTCTTCCAAATTAAGAATACAACACTGTGTGTGAAAATATGTGCTTAAATTCATGAAATCTAACTATATAACACTATTTGAGAAACTATGTACTTAAGTTCATGCAACTAACGATACAACACTCTGTGTGAAACTAGTGCTTAACTTCCTGAAATCTAACTATATAACACTTCTTGAGAAAATACTTACTTATCTTCATGAATGCTAACGATAGAACACTGTGTGTGAAACTACATGCTTAACTTCTTCAGAACTAACCATAAAACACTGTGTGTGAAACTATGTGATTAACTGCATGAGAACTTACCATATAACACTTTATTAGAAACTATGTGCTTATCTTCTTCAAAAATAACGATACAACACTCTGGGTGAAACTACATGCTTAACTTCTTCAAAACTAACAATACAACACTGTGTGAAACTATGTTCTTAACTTCATGAAAATTTACCATATAACGCTGTTTTAGAAACTACGTGCTTATCTTCTTCGAAACTAAGGATATAACACTGTGTGTGAAACTATGTGCTTAACTTCTTAAATGTAACGATACACCACTGTGTGTGAATCTACATGCTTAACTTCTTCAACTAATGATACAACACTGTGTGTGAAACTACATGCTTAACATTCTCAAAACTAACGATACAACACTGTGTGTGAAACTATGTGCTTAACATCATGAAAAATTACCATATAACACTGTATTAGATACCACGTGCATATCTTCCTCGAAAATAAAGATACCACACTGTGTGGGAAACTATGAGCTTAACTTCATGAAATCATACTATATAACACTATATGAGAAACTACGTACTTAACTTCATGAAAACTACCGATACAAGACTGTGTGTAAAACTACACGCTTAACTTCTTCAGAACTAATGATACAACTCTGTGTGTGAAACTACATTCGTAACTCCTTCAAAACTATCGATACAACACTGTGTGAAACTACATGCTTAACTTCTTCAAAACTAACGATACAACACTGTTGTGAAACTACATGCGTCAATTCTTCAAAACTAACCATACAACACTGTGTGTGAAACTATGTGCTTAACTACATGAGAACTTACCATATAACACTGTATTAGAAACTACGTGGTTAACTTCTTCAAAACTAGCGATACAACATGTGTGTGAAACTATGTGCTCAACTTCATGTAAACTTACCCTAAAACCCTGTATTATAAACTACGTGCAAATCTTCATCGACCATAAGGATACCACGCAGTATGTGAAACTATGTGCTTAACTTCATGAAATCTAACTGTATTAGACTATGTGAGAAACTGCGTACTTAACTTCATGAAAAGTAACGATACGACACTCTGTGTTTAACTACATGCTTAACTTCGTTAAAACTAACATTACAACACTCTGTGTGAAACTACATGCTTCACTTCTTCAAAACTAAAGATACAACACCGTGTGTGAAACTATGTGCTTAATTACTTGAGAATGTACCATATAATACTGTATTAGAAACTACATACTTAACTTCTTCAAGAAGAACGATACAACACTGTGTGTGAAACTACATGCTTAACATCTTCAAAACTAACGATACAACACCGTGTGTGAAACTATGTGCTTATCTTCATGAAATCTAAGTATATACCAGTATATAAGAAACTACGTACTTCATGAAATCTAATGATACAACACCGTGTGTGAAACTATGTGCTTCACTTCTTCAAAACTAACGATACAACACTGTGTGTGAAACTACATGCTTAACTTCTTCAAAACACATGATACAATACTGTGTGTGAAATTACAAGCTTAACTTCTTCAAAAATAACGATACAAAACTGTATGTGAAACTACATGCTTAACTTCTTCAAAACTAACGATTCAAAACTTTATTTGAAACTACATGCTTAACTTCTTCAATACTAACGATACAAAACTGTATGTGAAACTATGTGCATAACTACATGAGAACTTACCATATAAAACTGTATTATAAATTCTTTGAAAATAAAGATATCACACAGTGTGTGAAACTATGTCTTAACTTCATGAAATCTAGCTGTATGACACTATATGAGAAACTACGTACTTAACTTCATGAAAACTAACGATACAACACTGTTTGTGAAACTACATGCTTAACTACTTCAAAACTAACGAATATTAAGAGCAGCTAAGGAAATAGTCAAGTAACATATAAAGGCAGACCTATCAGAATTACACCTGATTTCTCCATGGAAACGCTGAAAGCCAGAAGGTCTTGGATAGATATTCTACCTACACTAAGAGACCACGGATGCCAGCCCAGACTACTGTACCCGGCAAAGCTCTCAATCACTATAGACGGAGAAAACAAAATATTCCATGACAAAACTAGATTCAAGCAATATGTGTCCACTAACCCAGCCCTTCAGAAAATTTTGGAAGGAAAACTCCAACCCAAGGAAGCTAACTACAACCAGAAAAACATAAGCATTAGAGAATCTCTCTCTACCAACAGCCAAAAGAACAAAGGGGTGAAATTCCACACATAATTCCACCAACAACAACCATCGCCAATCGAAGAAGGATGAGCAATCATTGGTCATTAATATCCCTCAATATTAATGACCTTAAATCACCCATAAAAAGACACAGACTAGCAGATTGGATTCGAAGACAGAACCCTTTCTTCTGCTGCATACAGGAAACACACCTCACCCTTAAAGACAGACATTACCTGAGAATTAAAGGTTGGGAAAAATTTTTCAATCGAATGGACCCAAGAAACAAGCCGGGGTAGCAATCCTAATATCTAACAAACCAGACTTTAAAATAAAATCAATCAAAAGAGATGAAGGAGGTCATTACATACTCATCACAGGTGAAACCCACCAAGAGGAAGTGTCTATTCTGAACATATATGCCCCAAATACAAAGGCTTTCACATTCATTAAAGAAACATTATTAGAACTTAAATCTCATCTAAAGCCCCACACAGTTATAGTGGGAGATTTCAACACACCACTCTCACCACTAGACAGGAATACCAAACAGAAACTCAACAAAGAAGCAAAATGGCTAATAGAAGTAATGACCCAACTGGGATTAACAGATATCTATAGAACATTTCATCCACATAAAAAAGAATATTCATTCTTCTCACCACCACATGGAACCTTCTCAAAAATCGACCACATACTTGGCAACATATCAAACCTCAGTAGCTACAAAAAAATTGGAACAACTCCATGCATCTTATCAGAACACCATGCTTTAAAATTAGAATTCAACAACAACACAAATTGCAGAAAACCTACAAACTCACGGATATTGAATAATGCTCAACTGCACCATCCCTGGGTCAAAGAGGAAATAAAAAAAGAAATTAAAGACTTCCTCGAATTCAATGAGAATGAAGACACAACATACCCAAACCTATGGGACACTTTGAAAGCAGTGCTACGGGGGAAATTCATAGCGCTAAATGCCCACATGAAGAAACAGGAGAACAGTTATACCAGAGAATTAACATCACAGCTGAAAGCTCTAGAACACAAAGAAGCACACTCCCCCAGGAGGAGTAGACTCCAGGAAATAATCAAATTGAGGGCTGAAATTAATAAAGTAGAAACCAGGAAAACAATAGAAAGAATCAACGCAACGAAGAGTTGGTTCTTTGAGAAAATCAACAAGATAGACAAACCTTTATCCAAACTTACCAAGTGCAGAGAGTGAATACGCAAATTAACAAAATTAGAAATGGAAAGGCGGACATAACAACAGACTCTGAGGAAATCCACAGAATCATTAGGTCATATTTTGAAAACCTGTACTCCACAAAATTCGAAAATTTAAAGGAAATGGATGACTTCCTGGACAGCTATCAATTGCCAAAACTAAATCAAGAACAGATAAGCAATTTAAATAGACCTATAACCCCTATGGAAATAGAAGCTGTCATCAAAAGTCTCCCAACCAAAAAAATCCTAGGTCCAGATGGCATCAGTGCAGAAATCTACCAGAAATTCAAAGAACAGCTTATACCAATTCTTCTCAAAGTGTTCCACACAATAGAAGCAGAAGGGTCTTTGCCAAACTCTTTCTATGAGGCTTCAATAACCTTGATCCCCAAGCCACACAAAGATACAACTAAGAAAGAGAACTTCAGACCAATATCCCTCATGAACATTGATGCAAAAATACTCAATAAAATACTGGCAAATCGGATCCAAGAACACATCAAAACAATCATTCACCACGATCAAGTAGGTTTCATCCTAGGAATGCAGGGATGGTTCAACATACGAAAATCCATCAACGTAATCCACCATATAAACAAGCTGAAAAACAAAAATCACATGATCATCTCACTAGATGCTGAAAAAGCCTTTGACAAAATCCAACACCCCTTCATGATAAAGGTCTTGGAGAGATCTGGGATAACAGGGACATACTTAAACATAATAAAAGCCATATACAGTAAACCAACAGCCAACATCAAACTAAATGGACAGAAACTCAACGCAATTCCTCTAAAATCAGGAACAAAACAAGGCTGTCCACTCTCTCCATATCTTTTCAACATGGTACTTGAAGTTCTAGCTATTGCCATACGACAACAAAGGGGGATCAAGGGGATGCAAATTGGGAAGGAAGAGGTCAAACTTTCACTGTTTGCAGACGATATGATAGTTTACATCAATGACCCAAAGAACTCTACCAGGGAACTCTTACAGCTGATGAACACCTTCAGCAAAGTGGCAGGCTACAAGATCAACTCAAGAAAATCAGTAGCCCTACTATATACAGATGATAAAAGGGCTGAAAGAGAAATCAGAGAAACATCACACTTTACAATTGCCACAAACAACATAAAATACCTTGGGGTAACGCTAACCAAACAAGTGAAAGACCTGTATCGTAAGAACTTTGAATCTTTAAAGAAAGAAATTAAAGAAGCCCTCAGAAAATGGATAGATCTCCCATGCTCTTGGATAGGTAGGATCAATGTAGTAAAAATGGCAATCCTGCCAAAAGCAATCTACAGATTCAATGCTATCCCCATTAAAATCCCAGCACAGTTCTTCACAGACCTTGAAAGAACAATAATCAATTTTGTATGGAAAAACAAAAGACCCAGGATAGCCAAAACAACCCTGTTCAACAAGGCAACGTCCGGAGGCATCACCATCCCTGACCTCAAGCTCTAGTATAGAGCTATAGTCCTGAAAACAGCTTGGTATTGGCACAAAAATAGACAGGTAGACCAATGGAATCGAACTGAAAACCCGGGTATTAACCCACACACGTACGAACATCTGATCTTTGACAAAGAAGCTTAAAATATACAATGGAATAAAGAAAGCATCTTCAACAAATGGTGCTGGCATAATTGGAGACTGGCATGTAGAAGAATGCAGATCGTTCCATGTCTATCGCCATGCACAAAACTTAAGTCCAAATGGATCAAAGACCTCAACATAAATCCAGCCACACTGAACCTCTTAGAAGAGAAAGTGGGTGGTACCCTTGAACGAATTGGTACAGGAGACAGCTTCCTGAACATAACACCAGTAGCACAGGCAGTAAGATCAACAATCAATAAATGTGACCTACTGAAACTGAGAAGCTACTGTAAGGCAAAGGACACAGTCAGCAAGACAAAAAGGCAGCCCACAGAATGGGAAAAAATATTCACTAATCCCACATCTGGCAAAGGTTTGATCTCCAAAATTTACAAAGAACTCAAGAAGCAAGTCTCCAAAACCCCAAAGGACCCTATTAAAAAGTGGGCTGCAGAACTAAATAGAGAGTTTTCAATACAGGAGTCTAAAATGGCTGAGAGGCAATTGAGAAAGTGCTCAACATCCTTAGCCATCTGGGAAATGCAAATCAAAACAACTCTCAGATACCATCTCACCCCTGTCAGAATGGCTAAAATCAAAAACACCAATGACAATTTATGCTGGAGAGGATGTGGTGAAAGGGGGACACTCCTCCATTGCTGGTGGGTGTGCCAACTGGTCCAGCCACTTTGGATATCAGTGTGGAGATTCCTCAGAAAAATGGGAATAAACCTACCACAAGACCCAGCAACTCCACTCTTAGGCATATATCCAAAAGATGCCCATTCATACAACAAAGATGTCTGTTCCACTATGTTCATAGCAGCTTTATTTGTAATTGCCAGAACGTGGAAGCAACCTAGATGTCCCTCACCTGAAGAGTGGATAGAGAAAATTTGGTACATCTACACAATGGAGTACTATTCAGCAGAAAAAATAATGGAATCATGAGATTCGCAGGCAAATGGATGACACTAGAAGAAACCACCCTGAGTGAGGTAACCCAGTCACAAAAAGAGAAACATGGCATGTACTCTCTCATATATGGATTTTAGACATAGATCTGGGGAGTGCCAGCCTACAATCCTATGGCCAGAGAGTCTGGGAAACAGAAACTTTATTTAGTGGCTGATCGAAGAAGAAGCAGACTCCCTTGGTTAAGTACTGAGCTGAACTCAAGAAAGCCAGTAACAGAGAGGGAGGACTGATGATCAAAGGGATTAAGACTGGGCTGGTCTAACCCCCAGAAACAGCTGACCAGACAAAGGTTAACTCTTGAATCCCAGGCATTAGCCTGGGAAGCCAGCATGGGACTGATCAAGACCCCCTGAATCTGGGTGTCAGTGAAGAAGCCTAATGATTCTATTGAGCCTTGGACAGCAGATCAGTACCCATCCCAAGTATACACACGGACTTTGGACTCCAATAGAACAATGTGAGGTGCACTCTCACCCTGAACCATTGGGAAGGGGTCTAGGCCCTGCCCTATATGAAATGACACACTATGGACACCCCCATGGAGGGCCTCACCCTCCCTGGAGAAATGAGGGGATAATGGGCGGGGGAGGGCACGGGAGGGAGGGAGGGAATGGGAGAGGGACCTGGAACTGACTTGTGAAGCAACCTTGATTCTTATCCAAATTTAAACTGGAAAATAAAATAAAAAAATATTGTCAAAAAAAAAAAGAAACTACCTACTTAACTTCATCAAAACTAACGATACAACACGGTGTGGGAAACTACATGCTTAACTTTTTCAAAACTAATGATACAAAACTGTGTGTGAAACTACATACTTAACATCTTCAAAACTAATAATACAACATTGTGTGTGAAACTATGTGCTTAACTGCATGAGAACTTACCATATAACACTGTATTAGAAACTACGTACTTATCTTCCGCGAAACTAACAATACAACACTTTGTGTGAAACTATGTGTTTAACTTCATGAAATCTAACTATATAACACCAAATGAGAAACTACGTACTTAACTTCATGAATACTAACGATACAACACTGTGTGTGAAACTACATGCTTAACTTCTTCAAAACTAACGGCACAACATTGTGTGTTAAACTACGTGCCTAACTTCTTCAAAACTAACGATAAAACACTGTGTGTGAATCTACATGCTTAGCTTCTTCAAAACTAACGATACAACACTGTGTTTGAAACTATGTTCTTAACTTCATGAGAATTTACCATATAACGCTGTTTTAGAAACTACGAGCTTATCTTCTTCGAAACTAAGGATACAACACTGTGGGTGAAACTATGTGCTTAACTTCTTCAAAATTAACGATACAACACTGTGTGTGATACTACATGCTTAACTTCTTCAAAACTAATGATACAACACTGTGTGTGAAACTACATGCTTAAATTCTTCAAAACTAATTATACAAAAACGTGTGTGAAAACACATGCTTAACTTCTCCAAAACTAAGGATACAACATTGAGTGTGAAACTATGTGCTTAACTATATGGGAACTTACCATATAACACTCTATTAGAAACTACGTACTTAACTTCTTCAAAACTAATGATACAACACGGTGTGTGAAACTACATCCTTAACTTCTTCAAA
>NW_024433841.1:0-1045 GCF_017639785.1 Mesocricetus auratus | reverse complement strand
TATATTGAAGTAACTCTAACCAAACAAGTGAAAGACCTGTACAACAAGTACTTTGAGTTTTAAAGAGAGAAATTAAAGAAGATACCAGAAAACAGAAACATCTCCCATGCTCTTGTATAGGTATTATCAACATAGTAAAAGTGCCAATCTTGCCAAAAGCAATCTACAGATTTAATACAATTCCCATAAAAACCCCTGCATGGGCCTTTACAGAACTTGAAAGAACAATACTTCACCATATATGGAAAAGTATAAAACCCAGGATAGCCAAACAACTCTGTGCAGTTAAGGATTATCTGGAACCATCAACATCCCTCAATACAATCTCTGGCACAGAGGTATAGTCCTGAAAAAAGCTTTGTACTGGCAAAAAAACCAGACAGGTATATCAAAGGAATCAAACTGAAGACCCTGATGTTAATCCACACATCTACAAACATCTTATTTTGATGAAGAAACTAATATTTTACAATAGAAAATAGAAAGCATCTTTATCAAATGGTGCTGGCATAACTGGGTTCTGGCATGTAGAAGACTCAGATATATCCATGTCTATTGCCATACACAAATCTTAAGTCCAAATGGATCAATACCACAACATAATTCCAGCCACACTGAAGCTCATAGAAGAGAATGTTGGAGGTACCATTGAATGAATAGGTAAAGGAGATAGCTTACTGAACATAGCACCTGTAGTACAGACACTAAAATCAGTAATTAAAAATGGGACCTCCTGAAACTGAGAAGCATCTGTAAGGCAAAAGACACAGTCAACAAGACAAAATCGCACCTACATAATGGGAAAAGTTCTTCACCAATCCCAGAATAAACAAAAGAACAATTTCCATAACATACAAATAAATAAAAAAATCTAGTCATCAAAATACCAAATAATCCAATGACAAAGGGAGTACAGAACTAAGTAGAGAATTCTCAATAGAGGAAGCTAAAATCGCTGGAAGACACTTAAGAAATTTCTTAACATCCTTAGCTTCAAGGGGAATGCAAATCAAAACAACTCTGACATATCATCTTACACCATCCC
>NW_024433840.1:0-738 GCF_017639785.1 Mesocricetus auratus | reverse complement strand
AGTTAAGCATGTTGTTTCTCAAACAGTATTGTATCGATAGTTTTCATGAAGTTAAGCAAGTAGTTTCACAACCAGAATTATATCGTTAGTTTTCATGAAATGAAGCATGTAGTTTCTCACACAGTGTTGTATTGGTAGTTTTCATGAAGTTAAGCAAGTAGTTACACAAACAGTATTGTATTGTTAGTTTTCATGGAGTTAAGCCCGCAGATTCACAAACAATGTAGTATCGTTAGTTTTCATGAACATAAGCATGTAGAGTCTCAAACAGTTTGGAATCGTTAGGTTTCATCAAGTTAAGCACGTTGTTTCTCAAACAGTATTGTATCGATAGTTTTCATTAAGTTAAGCAAGTAGTTTCACAACCAGTGTTATATCGTTACTTTTCATGAAATTAAGCATGTAGTTTCTCACACAGTGATGTATTGGTAGTTTTCATGAAGTTAAGCAAGTATTTTCACTAACAAAGTTGTATCGTTAGTTTTCATGAACATAAGCATGTACAGTCTCAAACAGTTTGCTATCGTTAGTTTTCTTCAAGTTAAGCATGTTTTTTTCTCAAACAGTATTGTATCGATAATTTTCATGAAGTTAAGCATGTAGTTTCACAACCAGTGTTATATCGTTAGTTTTCATGAAATTAAGCATGTAGTTTCTCCCACAGTGTTGTATTGGTAGTTTTCATGAAGTTAAGCAAGTAGTTACACAAACAGTGTTGTATCGCTAGTTTTCATGGAG
>NW_024433839.1:0-690 GCF_017639785.1 Mesocricetus auratus | reverse complement strand
TCAAAACTAGCCTTAGAACCATGTGTCAGAATCTACATGTGTAACTTCTTGGAAACTATTTATACAACACTATGTGAGAAACTTCATGTGTAACTTGTTGAAAACTAACAAAACAACTTTGTTTGAGAATCTATAAGCAAAACTTCTTGAAAACCGTCAATAAAACACTGTTTGAAGAACCACATGTGTAACTTCTTGAAAAGTGACGATACGACGCTGTGTGATATTCTACACGTGTATCTTATTGAAAAATAATTATACAAAGCTGTGTGAAATTCAACATGTGTCCCTTATTGAAAACTAGCAATACAAGCTGTGTGAGAATCTACAGGTGTAACTTATTGACAACTAAAAGTACAATACTGTGTAAGTATCTACAATTTTAACTTATTGAAACTAAGTATACTACACTGTGAGGTAATCTATAAGTGTAAATTATTGAAAACTAACAATACAAGAGTGTGTGAGATTCTACTCGTGCAACTTATTGCCAACTAACCCTACAATGCTTTGTGATAATCTACAAGTGTAACTTATTGAAAACTATCAATTAAATGCTGTGTGAGATTCAACACGTGTCCCTTATTGAAAACTAGCAATACAAGCTGTGTGAGAATCTACAAGTGTATCTTATTGACAACTAAATATACAACACTGTGTAAGTATCTATACGTGTAACTTGTCAAAAAT